>NC_058419.1:31254875-31388684 GCF_002201575.2 Neomonachus schauinslandi | reverse complement strand
GGCGGGGGAAACATGGCGGCGGGGGTGGCCCCGGCGGCGCCTGCGCGGGAGGCGGGAGGCGGGGGGCGGGGTGGGGGGGAGAGCTGGGGCTAGGACGGTGTGTAGGGTCCGAGCAGAACTCCTCCCCCACGGCCGGTGCGCAGCGCGGGTGGGCCCGGCCTGCCAAGTGGCCCTCACGCCTCCGCAAGCGGGACGCTCGCGTTTGAGCCCACATGGCCTCTCGCGCCCAGGAGGCAGGAGAGGTGAAAACCGTCAAGTATCCAGGGCCGGCAGCGCGCCCGCCCCGGGTTGGCGGCTCCAAGGAGGAGGCCGGCCGTAGTCTCGGCCCCTCAGATTCACCGAGGGGCCCGGGCACCTCACCTCGGCGGGGCGCGCACCTCAAAATCTGCCTGCCCGTGCGCCGAGCGCCTCGTGTCTCCCCCTCCCTACGGGAGTGCGGAGCATTAAGAAGAAGAGGAAGAATAACAACAGATCCAGCAGTTTCACAGTTTACTGAGCCTTTACTATAAACCACGCGCTGAACTGTTAATTCCCTGAACTCGCACAGCTCCTCCACGAGGTCCACATTATTCTCCTCTCCGTTTTGCCAGTGAGAAAACCGAGGCGTAAAGGTCAAGCAAGTTGCGAAGGTGACAGAATTAGGAAGGGACAGAGCAGGACCCAGGATCCCAAGCTCTTAACCGCCCGCCGGCCTCTACCGCTTGCAAACTGGCACGACGGCTGCTATTCTAAGTCAGAATCTTGACTCTCCTCCCAGTTCGGTCAGCCTAGCCCCCAACAAAAACCCCAGTCCAGCCTGTTGTTCCCCCTTGCAGGTCTCCTAGTCATTCCTTGCCTTCCAGAAGGTTACAGGCCGAGGCCACCTTCTTACACCTCTCCGTTCGCCTAGTCTACTTGTAAGTCCAGTCTCCTCCTAGGATAAATAGTGGGCGCGTGCTGTAAACAGCCAGTTTACTCACTGTTTTGTTTTGTGTTTTCCTTAAGGAAGTGGTTGGCTGAGTGTGGGGACTGTAGTTCGTTACATCTCCTAATATTTCTCCCTTGGCCTACCAGTGAATGGAGCAGGGATCTGAGCTCTCAGCATTGCTGACTTGGTATTTCAAATTCCATACGCTGAAATTGTAGCAGCGGGTTTGAGGTAACTTTGAAAATAATCAGCTGCTCAAAGACTTTCTAGAACTAAAGACATGACCACATTGTTAGGCTTTATCAAACTGGTGAAAAGAAGCAACTCCAAATGCACATGGAATTTGCATTATTATCTTTTACCTCTCAGTATTTTCAACACAATTCATCTTTGTTAACCGGAATGCATTCATTGGCTTCTCTACCATGCTTATTCATTAATTACCGTATGCCTACATTATACACAAAATGCCTATTATGCCGAAAGCACCTGTTACAGAAGTTTACAGTCTCGTTGAGGAGATATGTTTAAAGCAATCGATTTCAGCATATATTAAAAACCCGGCAGGTAGGTCAAAAATAAGTAAAAACTGAGTTGATACACATCCAAGTCATTGCATCACCCCGCCATAAAAAGGTTCAAGTGGGGTTGTTTTACAATAAATTCTCAAACAGAAAAGACAGGAAAATGGAATAATCAGGTGTGGCCCCAGCGGCCCTTAGTCACAGGATGAGAAAACCCTTCACGGTGCATAGCAAGGAGAGGGTTAATTACAGAATCTGAATTTGAACAACCAGATGGGAATAAGTCATTATAAATACACTTATTCTGTAGGAATTAGTTGCTGTTTGGGTTAGGATGTTTTGAATAGCTAATCTAGTGGACAGAGCACTCCAACCTGGAGTTAGAAGACACTTACGTGCTATGTGACATTTTTAGCCCCATCAACTCTCTGAGTGTGTTTTCCTGAATTTACAGTAGGGATCATAATGATATTGGCCGGACCTGCTCACCGTGTTATTCTGGATTTCAAGTCAAATAAGGCATGTGAAAGTTTCTTATAAACATGTCAAGAAGATATGCAAATGTAAAGTGATGTTTTTATTAATATCAGACTGGCCACTACAAGCTACAGATGTAATTATGAAGGATTTTACATGCTAACCTGTACCCAAAAATGTCAAGAACTGAGAAAAGCATTTGAAATACAATTGTACGGTAAAAATCTGAAGAATGGGGAGATACAATGGAGATTCAAGAAAAAAGAAAACAAGTCAAAAGAAAATATTGGTACAAAGAATACAGAAAAGGATAATGGCTATAAGGGGCTGAATTGTGTCCCCCTCCCCAAAATTCATATGCTTGATCTTAACCCCTGATACATCAGAATGTAATCTTATTCAGCAATGAATTCTTTAAAGAGTTAATTAAATTGAAATGAGGTCTTTAGCGTGGGTCTTAATCCAACATGACTGTTGTCCTCGTAAGAAGAGGAGATCGGGACACATACCTGCGTGCACACAGAGAAGAGACCATGTGAGGATACAGGAAGAAGTTGGCCAGCCAAGGGAAGAGGCCTCAGAAGAAACCAAACTTGCTGACGCTTGGATCTCCGACGCGTAGCCTCAATGAGAAACGTGAGAAAATGCGTTTCTCTCATTTGTTACTGTTCACGTCATCCAATGTAACAAACTAATATAATGGCAAACATTTTAAATTCCAGCTAGAGTATCCTCTGTATTAGTAATTGTTCATTGCTGCACAATAACCTGCCACAGACTGGTGGCCAGCCTAAAACCACACACATTTCCGTTTCCATGGGTCAGGAGTCCAGGCATGGCTGAGCTGGGTACACTGCTCAGGGTCTTACAAGGCAGCAAGCAAGGTGTCAGCCGGGCTGCATTCACATGGGGAGCTCAGAGTCCTCTTCCAAGCTCATTCACATTGTTGTCTGAATTCTATGCCTCATGCTTGTAGGACTGAGACTCTCAGCATCTACAGGCTCTAAGAGACTGCCCCTCTCCATAGGCAGTTTATAACATGGCTGTTGGCTTTGTCCGGTCAGCAGGAGAACTCTCACCTCCAGAAGGGACTTGAATTACATCTTCAGATTCTCTTCTCCTTTGTCATATAATGTAGCCTAACCATCAGAGTGACCTCAGCATATGCACAGGTCTCAACTACACTTAAGGGGAGGGGAGTTTATGGGGCATCTACACCAGAGGCCAAGGATCTTGGAGGTCATCTTAGAATTCTGCCCACCACACTCCCCAAAGTTTTGATGGCACCAGTTTAATTATATATTTATAAAAATTCACCAAGACAGAGACCACATAGGCAGATATGGACACGCACACATGCGCACGCGTGCACACATGCGCCAAAAAGCACAAAGTCATGGCAGAGGCTTAGTCCCTCAAGAAATATTTGTAAACCTGCTGTGTGCCTAAGAGCTGTGAAACCAAAGGATTACAATGATGTTCACTCTGATTAAAGAACAAACGAGAAGTATGAGGACACATTTTTCATCTCTCTGCTCAATTTGTGTTTCTTTGAAACATTCATCTGATCCATTACTGAATGGAACCAGTATTTATGGAGAGCCCACAGGGTGTCTGCTTAGCCCTTTACTCCACTGAGTGGAATAAGGAACAGAATCAGGAGGAAGGTTTCTATTCTCTTTTGGCTCAGAAACTAGTCCAGATAAAAAAAGTAGCCAGACACACACACACACACACACACACACACACACACTACAGTGAGGTCAAGGCAGGGTTGTGTGTTTAAACACAGAAATAAATAATTACACACTTGCTAAGCAAAGAGAAACCAACATGCTCCCCCAACCCCTTAGCCAGTTGATGAGCACTAGAGTAAGTGAGCTCTTAACTGGGCGTTAAGGAGAGGTCAAACTCAAGATGGAAGAGTCAGAGGGAGGAAAGGATCTAAAGGATCTGTACAGGTTTTCTAACATCAAGGATGACCCTAGCCATAACTACACTAACTCTGTGTGGGGATCTTTGAGAAGATTTTAACTCTGCCCTCTTCTGTCAAAACTTTTCAGAGCCGACTTCTAGCACAGCTCCTATTCATTAAATACTTACAGGAGCTCGAATTTGGAGGGTTAGGAATCAAAACTTTCCTGGGGACTCTGTAAGTATAAGGTTCTAAAAATAAAGATATAGGAGGAGCTCCTCTCTTTGCCTCGATGCTCCAGTCTATGTCCTGACTCTACAGAGAACTG
The DNA here is from genome assembly GCF_002201575.2 of Neomonachus schauinslandi. Lineage (NCBI taxonomy): Eukaryota > Metazoa > Chordata > Mammalia > Carnivora > Phocidae > Neomonachus > Neomonachus schauinslandi. The sequence continues at coordinate 31,384,533 of NC_058419.1, read as the reverse complement.
CACCCATAGAAACCCCCACTGCCCAAAGGGTCCTCAATTTCTATGTCTCAACTGACTTCTTATTCTGTGTCTTCAAACAACACACAAGTTTCCCTTTTAACTTGCCCATTCGTAGCCCTCTGGCTGCAGTCCTCTCTCCTTCATCCTTTCATTCATACCAAAAGCTCATCATGGGTAAAGGCCCTGAAATGGGAATGAGCTTGGTGCCTTTGCAGAATGAAAAGAGGCCACTGATGGGGCGCCTGGGTGGTGTCTGCCTTCAGCTCAGGTCATGATCTCAGGGTCCTGGGATCGAGCCCCCATCTGTCTCCCTGCTCAGGGGGAAGTCTGCTTCTCCCTCTGCCTCCTCCCCCCTGCTCATGCTCATGCTCTAATTCTGTCTCTCTCAAATAAATAAATAAAATCGAAAGAAAGAAAGAAAGAAAGAAAGAAAGAAAGAAAGAAAGAAAGAAAGAAAGAAAGAAAGAAAGAGAAAGAAAGAAAGAAAGAGAAAAAAGGAGGCCACAGAGTACCAAGGAAGAAGAGGAGAACAGGAGGAAGTTGGAGATGTTGGCAAAGGCTAGATCCTGTAGGGCCTTGCAGGCCACAATGAAGTGTTTGGAATTGATTTCAAGTGCAAATGATACCATTGATGCGCTTTTTAAGTATGAGAGTGAGAAGAGACAATGTATGCTTTAGAATCACCATGGCTTCTCTGAGTTGGCCGTGGGCAAAAGCCAAGCCAAGAGACTGGGAAGAAGGCTGCAGTAAGCAGACTCGTGACAATGCAGCTTCGAATAGGGTGGTGGCAGTAGAGACAGAAAAAAAAAGACAGATGGATTAGTGATCTATTGAGGAGGATGACCCAGCAACTAGGAAGACCCATTCAACTAGAGGAAAGATGATGTCATTTAATAAGATGGGGAAGACTGGAGCAACCAGATTTTGGAGGAGGTTTTGTTTTTTTGGGGGGGGGAGAAGGGTGGGGGTTGTTGCCTAAAAAGTTCCTTTTTAGACATGTTACGTTTGTCTGTGAGATATTCAAGGGGAGAAAACAAGCAGGCAGGGATGTATGCATCAAAGGCTCAGAATAGATTCTCTGTGATGGAGAGTCCTCATTGGCAGGCTTCTACAAGAAACAGTGTGTAACCATTGTCTGTCCCCCCCCCCCCAACAGGCTACAACATGATATACATAACAGCCTGGATGAATCTCAAAAGTGAAAGATGCCACACACAAAAAAAGGTACATGATTCCATTTATATAAAACTCTATTTTATTCTCTTTCTCTGAATAAGAATACCAAAACAGGGATACAGTCAAGGCCCAGGAATGGATTAGAATCAGAGACTAGAAAGCTGGCAGGACTATCTCCATCTTTGTCTCTGTATATTATCAAGGAATCTACTTCATTACTCTTATTATAGACTGGCATTTTATGCTTTCCCAGCTGCATGGTAGGACACGTTTGGCCACAAATCGTTAAGTTATAGCTCCTCTATTTGAGAGACCAACCAGACTTATGTGAGGATCTCTAAAACTCAATTCCATAGTCCATTGGAGTGTCTCTGATTGGCCCTTTTGTATCAGGTATGGACTTCTGGATCAATGAACCAATCTCTGGCCCGCACAGAATCTAAACTAGATGAGAAAAATCTTAGCCTAGCCATTAAGAATTTGGGCCAGCCAAGAGTCCTAACTAAATCGTCTGGCATTTATAATGGCGGATACCAGGGGAAAGCCAGACATACTAGGTAAGGAACTTCAACTTCTAAATTCTTGGTCTCACCAACGAATTTCCTGATGCATCCTCCTGCTACACAAATGTATTCATGGTTTTCATTGTAAAGCCAGTAACACCATGATTGGTGGAATATATAATAGAGGCATCCAGAAATTAGAGAAGAGAAGCCCCCATTCTTTACCTTCACCCTACCACAGAGTTTTCCACCACGCTCTGAAGACCATTAAATAGGGAACAGTGGGAAGGAATAGAGCCTCAAATGTCAGCTTTTAAGCAAATTAAGCAAAGAGAGGGTGCCTGGGTGGCTCAGTTGGTTAAGCGACTGCCTTTGGCTCAGGTCATAATCCCGTAGTTCTGGGATCGAGTCCCACATCGGGCTCCTTGCTCAGTGGGGAGTCTGCTTCTCCCTCTGACCCTCCCCTCGCTCATGCTCTCTCTCTCTCTCTCTCTCTCTCTCTCTCTCTCTCTCTCAAATAAACAAATAAAATCTTAAAAAAAAAACAAATTAAGCAAAGAGAGTATCATTCTCACCATAAGTAACCAAGTGTTATAGTAAGGAATTCAGGATGCCAAATAACACAAAAGGGCTCTGGAATTGTCCTGTAGCTTGAGTCTCCTGAAATGAAATTGACAGGCAAGAGATTAAGCTATTCCAGGAGTTGTTAAAAAATATTTTTAAAAAACTAAGAATACTATCACCTCAAACTAACATGTTAAAAGTCAGATTCACCATCTTCTCTTTTCCCTCAACCAATGCCCCTCTTTCTGTCAATAAATGTATCATTCTTCCTGTTACCCAAACTTGGAACCTCATCTCCCCATTCACTCAATGAGTATTTACTAAATGTCTCCCTTATGCAAGGCCAAACCTAAACTCTATGAGAGACACAAAAAAATATAAGATCTGGTCTCAAGGGGCGCCTGGGTGGCTCAGATGGTTGGGCATCTGCTTTCGGTTCGGGTCGTGATCCCAGGGTCCTGGGATGGAGCCCTGAATCGGGCTCCCTGTTTGGTGGGGAGCCTGCTTCTCCCTCTTCTTCTACTGTTCCCCCTGCTTGTGCTCTCTCTCTCTCTCTGTCAAATAAATAAATAAAATCTTTAAAAAAAAAAGATCTGGTCTCAAAAAGTATAAAATCATTTTGGGGAGATACATCAAAGCTCAAGTAACCTCTACAGTAGCTGTATGTGATAAGTGCCTGCAAGCAATGGGAATTCATATACACACTGTTTGTTCTATCTATTTATATGGATGTTGGAAATAAATTCCCAGCATCAGGAATTAGGTTAAATACATTATACGAGTATATAATTGAATAATCCACAGTCTTTCAAAATGATATATGATTTTATGTATTGAAATGGAAAGATGTTCACAGTAGGTTACAAAACAGTATGTATGATACCATCACGATACACACACACATATATATACAGAGAAAACTCTACAATAAAATAGTACCAGTGATTAATCACTGCTGTGTAGGAATATAGGTATGACTATACTCTTCCGTTTGTACTTTCTGATTTTTCTGTACTAAGCATGGAAGAAGAAAATAATGTGATTTTTTTTTCTAATAAAGAGAAAAGGCTTCAGAGAAAATTTGAATACAAAGTCATCTTTTAGCCATGTCATTTCTAAGGGGGACTATATCCACTAGAGATAAAAAGTAGAGTAGTTGGGGCACCTGGCTAGCTCAGTTGGTAGAGCATCTGACTCTTGCTTGATCTGAGGGTTGTGAGTTCGAGCCCCACATTGGGCGTAAAGAGCACTTAAATATCTAGGGGCGCCTGGGTGACTCATTCGTTAAACATCTGCCTTCGGCTCAGGTCATGATCCCAGGGTCCCAGGACCGAGCCCCGCATCATCAGGCTCCCTGTTCAGTGGGGAGCCTGCTTCTCCCTCTCCCACTCCCCCTGCTTGTGTTCCCTCTCTCGCTGTCTCTCTCTCTAATAAATAAATAAAATCTTTAAAAAAAATAATATCTAAAAAAAGGTAGAGCATTTAATCAGAAGATATTTATATAGAGATGGTAGCTAAAACAATGGAAACAAGAAAACTCAGGGGAACAGAGTTTCACAGAAGTGTTAGGCGCCAGATGAGAGACCAAAGAATGATGGAAAAGAAAAGAGGTCACCTCCAAGTGAGAAACAAGAAAACATCAGAACCAAAGGAGAATTAGGTGTGCTAAACATAAAAGAGAGAGTGGAGAGGCACATGGAAACACTCTCCAAGTGGAAGTGTCCAGAGTGAGTGTTGAATTTTAAAGCTTAAGAAGACTTTTAAAAAAATTTACCATGGGGGTGCCTGGGTGGCTCAGTCGTTGAGCGTCTGCTTTCGGCTCAGGTCACGGTCCCAGGGTCCTGGGATCGAGCCCCGCATCGGGCTCCCTGCTCCGCAGGAAGCCTGCTTCTCCCTCTCCCACTCTCCCTGCTTGTGTTCCCTCTCTCTCTGTGTCTCTCTCTGTCAAATAAATAAAATCTTTAAAAAAAAAATTTACCATGGTATACCATGTAAAATAGTGTCATCTTTATCAAATGCAAATCTAAATTTCTCACTTATCAATTCAAAATTGGGCTTTTTTTTTAAGATTTTATTTATTTATTTGACAGAGAGACAGAGAGAGAGGGAACAGAAGCAGGGGGAGTGGGAGAGGGAGAAGCAGGCTTCCCGCGGAGCAGGGAGCCCGATGCAGGGCTCGATCTCAGGACCCTGGGATCGTGACCTGAGCCGAAGGCAGACGCTTAACGACTGAGCCACCCAGGCGCCACTCAAAATTGGGCTTCTTGTTTGCACATTAGAACCACAGACATCATGAGACCAGTGCTGGAAGGGAACGCAAAGACCCTTTTGTCTTGACCCTTGATTTCACCAATGAGCAAAGCGAGGCCCAGAAAACAAAACTGATTTGCCTTGGGTCACACAGCCAGTGACTTAAACAGAATTAAAAGTTTTCAACTGTCTTTGCTAAGGGAATGCAGGAGCTTTGGTAAATGAATACTTAGATATTCTGTTAAACTCATGTACTCAGCAGTTTCAAGTTTCCTCCTTTTCCAACCTTTTCCTTCCCTGGAGCTCGGAATGGCCTACTCTGTTTCCCCCCTCTTTCCACCTTCCTTCTCCTTTCTCCTGAACCTGTTTATTTTTGAGCTAACTGCTTCATTTTGCCAGGTCTCTGTTAGGATCACCATAATAGGAACACCCCCTTCTTGCCATCCCAGCAAACAGCTTCTCCTTTTACCAGACTCAGTTCAAGGGTCATTTTCCCTAACAAGCATTTTCTGTCCACCCAGGTGGTAATGCACACACACCTGTGCGTGGTGGTAAAGAGCAAAGTTTACCTGTGTTCGAATCCAAGCTCTGCCACTCACTGTGACCTCAGGCAAATTACTGAATCTCTTTTTGCCCACTTGCAGTATTGAGTAAAATGGGAATACTATTCATTCCTATTCATATCCTATAGATAACTATAGGATTCTCCTAAAGGTTGAATAAGTCATTACACAGAAATACGCTTAGAATCGTGCCTGGTCCACAGGAAGTGCTACGTCAGTCTTGGACATCATTAGCTAGGACCTACTCCTCTTATCAGAGTAGCAGAAACACCTTCTGGTATTTCTAACATGTCCGCCTCTTCTTACTAGACCATAAGTTTCTTGAGGTCAGGGATGATGGCAATAATGAGTGTTTAATAAATGCTCATGGGGCCAATAAATGACTTTGTCTAACAAACAAGTAATCCCTCCCCTAAACAAACTAGGCCCCAAATAAGACTGTTACAAGAACGTATAAAGGGAATAAATTAATGTCTGTATATCCTTGCTTTAAATATTAAACCCTGCAAGTACATTTGAGTCAATGTCCATTTACAAAACACTCACACAGTTGTTCAATTCTGTTAGTCAAGGGAATGTAGAAAGTGGGGATGTGCTATTCTACTACATCCTTTTTTTTTTAAATTTTTTGTTATGTTAATCACCATACATTACATCATTAGTTTTTGATGTAGTGTTCCATGATACATTGTTTGCGTATAACACCCAGTGCTCCATTCAATACATTCCCTCTTTAATACCCATCACCAGGCTAACCCATCCCCCCCACCCCCTCCCCTCTAGAACCCTCAGTTTGTGGGGAGTCCTTATGGGCTTGCCTTGCTTTCAGGGGCAAAATAAGCAGCAAGAACTCCTTGGGAATAATGGTTCCACTTTCATAAACATGACAGTGTTAAGGATCTCCTCTTATTGTTAGGTGGGACTTGAACAGCATCTGATCAAGTTTCTTCCCCCAATCCCTCATCCCCAATAAAGTCTCCGTTGCACCTGCAGATGTTGATCTCTTTCAGTAACTGATTCGATTTAAAACCCAAACACTCCTTAACCCGCAGTGATGACTCCCCAGGCTCGCTAACAGCCAGAGCACATACTAGCCATGTCTCCTGACTAGCCTCGGCTTTTGCTAACATAGGCAAACTAAAGAAGTCTAGGGGCGCCTGGGTGGCTCAGTCGTTGGGCGTCTGCCTTCGGCTCAGGTCATGATCCCAGGGTCCCGGGATCGAGCCCCACATCAGGCTCCCTGCACCGCGGGAATCCTGCTTCTCCCTCTCCCGCTCCCCCTGCTTGTGTTCCCTCTCTCGCTGTGTCTCTCTCTCTGTCAAATAAATAAATGAAATCTTTAAAAAAAAAAAAAAAAGAAGTCTAGAGCAGCGCCAGCCAACAGAAGTATAATGTGAGCCCCAAATGTGAGCCACAAATGCAATTTTATATTTTCAAGTAGCCACTTTATAAAAAGTAAAAATCAAGCAAACAAAAAACAGGTGAAATCAATTTAATAATAAACATATAGTATCTAATCCAATGAAACAAAACACCTTTAACATGCAATCATTACAAAAAACAATGAGATATTTTACATTCCTCTTTTTTTGGACCAAGTCTTTGAAATCTGGCGTGTATTTCACACTTACTGCGCATCTCATTCAGACGAGCCACATTCTAACTGCCAGATAGGTGCACGTGGCTCATGGTTACTACGTTGGACAGTACAGGTCTAGAGATCTGGTTTATTGACCTAAAGTCACCTCAAATTACGCACGCGTGCACACACACACACACACACACACGAAATTATATATATAAGATATACCACACACAAAAATACCACAGAATGGTTTCCAGCACTACTCCCCTCACACAACACCCTATGAGTGCAGGAACTGACATGGAAAATGTGGTCATTTTTTATTGTCTACACATTAGAGGTTCTGCTACATACCGCTAATAAGCGACAATGGTATCATGCAGTAATATGTTACAATAGTAAATGTTATATAAATTGTAAAGGATTTGGATTGCACATACAAGCCACTGTTACATTTCTGACCAATCCAAAGAGAAGTGGGCACCAGGAATGACCTACTGGGTGTATCAAGTGTAGAACAGAGGACATTTTTTAAACAATAGCAATGCTTGTCTGAAGTTGTGAAGATTTGGAATCACAGAAGATTTTTAAGAAAAACAATTTATATTCCGCTCAAGTACATAGAGAAATGCAAATCAGACTGGCAAAGAGTTGATAGAAGCCCTTGACAGACCCGCTCTATTAATCAGAAAGTCAGCCGAGCGATGCGTCCAAGTCTTCCCACACAGTTTCCTCCGTCTAGGCACACCATTCCCCAGGCCATTCTCCTCGACAACTTCTACTACTCTTCAGGTCTCAGCTTCATGTTTTGCTCCGGAAGATCTCTCCTCATATTCTAGACTACAATGGGTACTTCTGTACTATTCCCACAGCACACTGTACTCCTCAAATCATAGCCTCCCGTGAATGCAAACCTTTATTCGTCTTCTTACTAGAATATAAGCCCTGTGAAGGGATGCACCAGATCTGTCTCATTTGTTACTGGATCCCGGTATTTCAAATAAAGCCTGGCATATTAGTAATGCACAAGTAAATACTGTTGACTTAATCTATTGACTCAAGTCCCTAAGTATGTTATGTGAAGGACTGACTATATTAGCATACCAATTATACCTAAAAGAGTGCATCAACAGTGTTTATTCTTTTAAGTACTTTATACTTTCTTGATACAATCTTGTTTATAATATTGATGTTTTTGGCAATGCTTTTATTTTTCCATAAAAAGGGCAAAATCTCAGTCTCCGTCTAAATGTTCTCAGATTCTCAAGCAGTCAACGACACTTTAATGAGGCTATACTGTATTCTGATTAGATTGTCCTTGAAACTTCATAGCAGCCACCTCATCTCAAGGATTAAAGTTTCAGAATGTGATTTATCTACCTAACATGAATGATTTTTTTTAAAGATTTTTATTTATTTATTGAGAGAGAGAGAGAATGATAGAGAGCATGAGAGGGAGGAGGGTCAGAGGGAGAAGCAGACTCCCTGCTGAGCAGGGAGCCCGATGTGGGACTCGATCCTGGGACTCCAGGATCATGACCTGAGCCGAAGGCAGTCACTTAACCAACTGAGCCACCCAGGCGCCCCCTAACATGAATGATTTTAAACTGTGCATCTCTTTTTGATTCAAGCCCTATGTACTTTACCTAAATACAGAGTTTTGATATAAATCCCACATTCATACATTCAAGATAGGGGAAATTACATTTCAATTGCATTCAAATTTTTCTGGCACATTTGGAAAAAGAATACTTTTTTAAAGTTTTATTTATTTGAGAGAGAAAGCATGAACGGGGTGGGGGAGGCAGAGGGGGAGGGAGAAGGAGACTCCCCACTGAGCAGGGCGCTGGAGGGAGGCTTGATCTGGGACCTGAGCCGAAGGCAGACGCTTAACCAACTGAGCCACCCAGGCGCCCCTGGAAAACATATAATAGTTTAACAACTATTTCCTTGCAGAACAAAATCTGTACAGCCAGGAGCTACTCCCTTAAGTAGCCACACATGACTTGCTCAACTCTGACAATATTCTACTTACTTGTGTAGCCTCATGCGTGTCCGAAATGTCCTGAACTCTTCCAAACCTCCCACCTCCCTCTTCATCCCAGCCTACTCACCAGCCTTCACTTACCATTTTTTGGGTTTCACATCCGCTGCTGTTTCCCTGATTATTCTTACTAACGAGAGCTAATATCTGTTGAATGCTAGGGTGCACCAGGAACAGTGCTACACCCTTTGCAAACATGATCTCATTTAATCCTTGCAACAATCCTAGGAGGCAAGTGCCACGGTGTCCTCAGTGTAGAGATGCACTCTGAGGCACAGAATGTTAAATAACTTCCCTACGGATTCCCAGTGACTCAGTGGCAGAGCTGGGCTTCCATCTTAGGCAGGGTGGCTCTGGAGTCTACATTACATCATCTTGATGGAAATGTGGACACTCAGGGGCCACCCAGGGGAGGGCTCCCATCTGCCTTGCTCTGGCTTTCTCAGTGGAATAGGGAAAAAAAAAAAACAACGGTATTATTTTTACTCAAGATACTTGGGTATATAACAACACATCATTGTGTTGTATACCTTCAACTTACACAATATGTCAATATGTCTCAATAAAGCTAGAAGAAGCCTTTTTAAAAGATACTTGGGTATATAGATGCAGTGACAAAGAATGCCGAATAATTTTTGTCAATATAAGTTTCCCCATCATTCCTCAACCTGAACTCTATCCACATTCTTATTTATTTGGAAATCACTATGGTGTGTTTTTTTCCAACACGAAAGTTATATATAGAATATTTATTCCCACACCCCTTGTTATTGACTGGTTTTTTTTCCCCCTGCTCCAACTTCATCTAAAAGCTGAGTTATAGGCATGGGGAGAACAAAATGTATGACTTGGGAAGGACTTTAGAGAAGATCCAACCTTTCCAATTTACAGGTGAAGATTCCAAGGTCAAGACTGAATAGGCCAGGCCTTTACTTACTTAATTCACTAATTCTACATGTATTTACTGAGTACCCACTATCTATTCTACATGGTGCAAAAGAGACAAAGTATGCCTTTAAAGCTTATATACTAGCAGGGAGAGTAAGATAATAATCAGGCAAACAATTGAATAAATAAGATAATTACAGGTAATAACAAGTATTATGAAAAAAATAAAACAGAAATGGGATAGTGAGTGGGGCACCTGGGTGGCTCAGTCGGTTAAGCATCTGCCTTCGGCTCAGGTCATGATCCCAGGGTCCTGGGATGGAGCCCCGCATCGGGCTCCCTGCTCAGCGGGGAGTCTGCTTCTCCCCCTCCCACTCCCCCTGCTTGTGTTCCCTCTCTAGCTATCTCTCTCTCTGTGTCAAATAAATAAAATCTTTAAAAAAAAAAAGAGGGGCACCTGGGTGGCTCAGTCATTAAGCGTCTGCCTTCGGCTCAGGTCATGATCCCAGGGTCCTGGGATCGAGCCCCACATCGGGATCCCTGCTGGGCGGGAAGCCTGCTTCTCCCTCTCCCACTTCCCCTGCTTGTGTTCCCTCTCTTGCTGTGTCTCCCTCTGTCCTATAAATAAATAAATAAAATCTTTAAAAAAAAAAAAAGAAAGAAAGAAATGGGATAGTGAGTGATCTGGGATAGGAGGAGGCTACTTCTGAAGGAGGGGAGAGCAGACTGCTCTCAAGAAGTAAAATTTGCACAGAGCTCTGAATGATGAGAGGAAGCCATCCAAGCAAAGATCTGAGGGAAAATCATTCCAGGGAGGGAATGGCAAGTGAAAAGCCCTGAGGTGGAATGAATTTGATGCATTGAAGGAATAGAAAAATAGCGATTATAGCTGAAGAACAGTAAATTATCAGCCGAGAGGTAGGGCATGATGTCATGAAAACAACATCATGTAGATGTAGATAAAAACAAAATCATTTAGGGCCTGTGGGCTGTGCCAAGAAATTTTAATATTATTCTGATTGCAGTAAGAAGCCATGGGAAAATCGGGAGCAAGGCAGTAATATGATCTTAGTATTTTATTTTATTTTTTAAAAGATTTTATTTATTTATTTGACAGAGAGATAGAGCCAGCGAGCACAAGCTGGGGGGTGGGGGGCGCTGGGCAGAGGCAGAGGGAGAGGGAGAGGGAGAAGCAGACTCCCCACTGAGCAAAGAGCCCGATGCAGAACTCAATCCCAGGACCCCAGGATCATGACCTGAGCAGAAGGCAGACACTTAACTGACTGAGCCACCCACGCGCCCCTTAGTATTTTAAATGATAATTTTAAGTGGTGCTAAAACCTTAAATCAGAGTATGACAACAGCTGTAACTTATCATTAGTGTTCAGGGGTTTACAGAATTCCCTGGTCATGAGTTGAATTCGTTGAACATCGAAGAAAACAATGGACATTTTTAGAAATCGTAACAATTACTTTCATAGTAATGGCCCCACACTGAATCACATCTCCCGGTACTCATTACCCTCCCATAGCCCTCTACCACACTGACTCAGTGCTTGGCCTCCCACATTGACTCTCTGATTTCCCTGGCCTACGTACGTACGAGCCAACAAGTCACAAACAAAGGCTTGAAAAGCATCTAGGCATTGGAGCTTGCTCTCCCTTGCTGCTGGTGGAAGGCAGCAGCATGTGAAGCTCAGGCTAGCCTGCAGGAATGTGAGTGACACTTGGCGCAGTTACTTCCATCACCCCTGCTGATACCCAGCGAACTACCACCAGACATATGAATAAGCCCAAGCCCAGGAGTAGGGCATGCCAACACCGAGGGCAGCAGGGACCAGCCATCCCAGCTAAGCCCAGCCCACACTACCAGCTCACAGGAGAATAAGCAAATCAGAGATTGCTGTTTTAAGCCATTAAACTCTGGGGTAACTTATTAGGCAGAAATGGGCAACTGAGACAGCTATATAAATAGAATCCTATTTTAATAAGCCCAAAAGCTTATCGAAACTTGTGCATCACCATATCTAAACTACTTTAAGTTATGCTTTATAAAAGCACTCAGTTTCAAAGGTGCTTAAGGCAGTTTAAAGTGATAGATTCACACAATGCAAATAATACAATATTTTAGAAACCACTGATTAGTAGACTTACTGTGACGAGCACTGAGTCATGTGCTGAATCACTATATTGTACACCGGAAAGTAATATAACACTGTATGTTAATTATACTAGAATTAAAATTTTTTTTTAAAGGGAAAAAATTTATTAATTAACCAATTAACAAATCAATAAAAACCATTATTAATTAACCAATATATTAATATTAGTGAATCCTGTACATACACCCAAGTTTTGTTAGTATACATAAACATCATTCCAAATGGGATGCGTATGTATTAGTCTAAGTGGTTATTTCTTGCGGAGGGACTTGTAAATTGATTTCATTCATACAATTTCCTTTTCTTTAATTCAATTTTTGAATAATGAATAATTTTACAAGGTTCAAAACCAAAAAGTGATAAAATCATATCCAGCAAAGAAGTCTTTCCATTTCTGTCCCATCCACCTACTACCAACATCCCACGTAACCATTATTATTCACTTCTTATGTATCCTTCCAGAGTTTCTTTATGATTTTTTTTATTCAAGAACTAAATCATCAGGGTGCCTCAGTGGCTCAGTCAGTTAAGTGTCTGCCTTTGGCTCAGGTCAGGATCCCTGGGTCCTGGGATCCAGCCCTGTGTGGGGCTCCCTGCTCAGCGGGGAACCTGCTTCTCCCTCTCCCTCTGCCCTTCCCCCACAACCCCCATCCCATGCCCCCCCCACTCATGCTCACTCTCTTCTGTGCTCTCTCTCTCTCTCAAATAAATAAATAAAATCTTTTAAAAAAAAGAACTAAATCAGCAAAAACATATATGTATGGATTTTAAAGTAGTAAATGGGGCAATAAAGGGAAATATAGTGGTATTTGTTAAAAGAGAACACTTTCTGTACAGTATGTTTGCCCTTCTCTTTACTATCAACTTTTGGTTGGGTTTTATTAACTGACTTAGTTGAAGAAGGATTTGTTGCGTTCTCTCTGGAGCGCAAGTCTAGGTGCCAGCTATGTATGTATCCCATATAAGAACGTCAGCAAAATACTACAGTGAAACCAAAAACAGGTTTTAATGGATGACTTAAATTTCACAATAAACTAATTTTGATAAATGGTAGTATTCTCTACCCTAGAAATTGAAATTTTCCACTGAACATATTAAAGGAAATTGAATATTTAGAAAACAACAGATCAAAACATAAACAGCTGGGAAGAGCCAACGTGAAGTCAAAGAAAAGAAAAATGTAAGAAACTTGAGAAAACAGCTTGAAGAATGTCCATAGTTACTAGCTTTCAGCCACCAGGAAGACGTCCAACCAAAACTAAGATTTAAGTGCCTTCAGGGAAAAAGGAGTTTTCAACATTTAGCAGCTTAGTTACTAAGAGAGTATCTGACCTAAATTCACAGAAGAGCCACTCATATTTTAAGTTACCTCATATACTATTCCATTTTTTAAATGTATTGGTGATGTGATGGACGCAAATGCATTTAAAACAAAGACCACACAGGAATTTTAATATTAACTTGCATTGAGCTAACAAGCTAAATAATGTATGTCCCAGGAGGAATCACAAGCCAAAGCAACCACAAAGCATTATGCTGTGCAGAAAGCCAGAAGGCAGGCTTGGTCAGCCATGAGATCACCACTTGTATCCATGTATCCCCCATTCCAGACATTTGAAAAAACTTCCACAACTGAAATCAGTTCAAACAAATATGTCCACAATGTCTCTTAATATCCTTCAGAGTTCAACATTTCATTTTCACGTGACTACTTTTCCGCACACCATTGTAACTACCATCACATTTTGATGTCAAAGGCAAGCAGGTCTTGGGGTGCCTGGGTGGCTCATTCCATTAAGTGCCTTCCTTCGGCTCAGGTCATGATCTCAGGTTCGTGGGATCAGGTCCCACATCGGGCTCCCTGCTCAGCCCGGAGTCTGCTTCTCCCTCTCCCCTCTGCCACTCCCCCACTCGTGTTCTCCCTCCCCTAGCTCTCAAAATCTTAAAAAAAAAAAAAAAAGCAAGCAGGTCTTAAAAGTAGATATTTCCAAAATGCGTTTAATATATAAAGTTTTCCAAATCTGTGACTTTTTTTCTATTATCCTTGTGATAGACCCAGGTGGAAGAAAAGGATAGAGATCCTACTAATGGAATAGTTTCAAAGGAAGCATGACATAAGCAGGTGATACCCTTCAATGGAGTAAAATTCATGTAATTCTTATTAGACAACTGTGTAAGGGTTCCAGAGACACAGTCCCAATAAGATCTATAGAGAGAGGGGTGCCTGCCTGGCTCAGTAGCTGGAACATGCAACTCTTGATCTCAGGGTTGTGAGTTCAAGCCCCACATTGGGTGTGGAGATTACTTAAAAACGAAAGTCTTTAGGGGTGCCTGGTTGGCTCAGTCAGTTAAGCGTCTGACTCTTGATTTCAGCTCAGGTCATGATCTCAGGGTCGTGAGATTGAGCCCTGTGTTGGGCTCCGCACTGAGCATGGAGCCTGCTTGGGATTCTCTCTCTCCCTCTCCCTCTGCCCCTCCCCCCATGTGTGCTTACTCTCTCTCTCTCAAAAAAAGTTTTTTTTAAAGATTTTATTTATTTGTCAGAGAGAGAGAGCACAAGCAGGGGGAGTGGCAGAGGGAGAGAGAGAAGCAGGTCCCCCACTGAGCAGGGAGCCCGACATGGGACTCGATCCCAGGACCCTGGGATCATGACCTGAGCCGAAGGCAGACGCTTCACCGACTGAGCCACCCAGGTGTCTCCCCCCCAAAAAATCTTTAAAAAGTAAAAAATAGGGGCGCCTGGCTAGCTCAGTCAGTAGAGCATGTGACTCTTGATCTTTGGGTTGTGAGCTTGAGCCCCATGTTGGGGGTAGAGATTACTTAAAAAATAGCAAAAAATCTTAAAATATAATGAAATAAATAGAGAGAGAGACAGAGAGACAGAGAGAGATACTTAAGGAATTGGCTCACACAGTTGTGGAGGCTAGAAGGCTGGAGACCCAAGGAAGAGTTTATGTTTAAGCTCAGGTCAGTCTGCCAGCAGAATTCTTCCTTCCTGGTGGAAGTTAATCTTTGTCCTAAGGCCTTCAACTGATTAGATGAGGCCCACTCACATTACGGAGAGTTATCTGCTTTACTCAAAGTCTACTGATTTAAATGTTAATGTCATGTACCAAATACCTTCACAGTAACATCTAGAATAATATTTGACCAAATATCTGCATACCATGGCTTAACCAAGTGGACACATAAAATTAACCACCACAAGAGCTAATCTTCAACAAATATTTGAACAATACAGATGTTCCTGGAAAGTGGTACTCTCCCACTCCCCCATCTTGTGGTCCCTCTCTTGCTGTGTCTCTCTCTGTCAAATCAATAAAATCTTTAAAAAAAAAAAAAAAAAGAAGTATCATTCTTCTTAAACTGGTAGACCTGAAGTGAAGAGTGAACATACTCACACCTAGTTATTCTTCTAATCCCCACTGGCTTTGTTCAGTCTAGAAAAGTGGCCCACTACCTTGGATTCTTGCTTTGCAATCCAGTTCCTCAATTTGAGGCTCAATGCCTGCCCTAAACCTCAACTTACTTGACCAGAACCCAAACGCTCCCTTTACCCTAAACTGGGGCTGCACCAACCTACGAACAGCAACTATCAGCCTGACCCCAAACATCACTACGTGGCTGTTCTTCGAGGCCAGAGTTTGCTGTGTCCCTTTGAACACTCAGTTTGGGTTCTGTACCCAATTCCAATGTGTGGGGGGTGGGGGGTGGTCTCCCACACACCAACAAACAATTCTCCAGACAGCAGCTGGGTGTCCTACAATTGAACTCAATTCTGACACTATTTACCCGGAGATAGCATCAGTTTTCCCAAGTTAAGGGTTCATTCCCACAAGACCGCCCCCTCAATGTCAGGTTATTACCTGTGCTTCTGACCGACCAGCTATATAGATTGTACAAGTCTACTTACAAAGGCATGATTTGTTAAATCATTGACTACTGGGACGCCTGGGTGGCTCAGTCGTTAAGCGTCTGCCTTCGGCTCAGGTCATGATCCCAGAGTCCTGGGATCGAGCCCCGCATCCGGCTCCCTGCTCAGCAGGAAGCCTGCTTCTCCCTCTCCCACTCCCCCTGCTTGTGTTCCCTCTCTCACTGTCTCTCTCTCTGTCAAATAAATAAATTAAATCTTAAAAAAAAAAATCATTGACTACTGGTGATTGATTCAACCTCCAGGCCCTCTCCCCTCCTTGGAGGTCAAGGGGTGGGGCTGAAAGTTCCAACCCCGCCAATCACAAGGTTGGTTCACCTGGCAACCACGCGCCATCCTTAGGTGCAATCCCAAAGTCATTTCAATGACATAAAATAGACACCTTTATTGCTCTCATCACAGGAAATTCCAAGGGCTTTAGGGGCTTCGTGCCAGAAACAGGGAAGACCAAATATATATTTCTTATTAGAAATCACAATATTGGGGCACCTGGGTGGCTCAGTTGGTGAAGCATCTGCCTTCTGCTCAGGTCATGATCCCAGATCAAGCCCCACATCGGGCTCCCTGCTCAGCGGGAAGCCTGCTTCTCCTTCTCCCTCTGCCTGCAGCTCCCCCTGCTTCTGTTCCCTCTCTCGCTGTGTCTCTCTCTGTCAAATAAATAAATAAAATCTTAAAAAAAAAAAAAAGAAATCACAATATCACAACTCTATTTGGAATGCTTTCTCCCCAGCACGCATTCCCAATACATATACTGTTTAGTTCTTCTATTTTTTCCTGTCCTTCCTCAGGCTCCATGGCTTCCCCACCAACCTCAACCAGCTTAGGCAGCTTATGGCAGTAGATGAAAAGGAAAAAAAAAAAGTAAACGTGAATGATCCAATAGTAATATGAAAAATCCCACTTATCCATTTTGCAAGGTAAGATTGACAAATATTTTTATAGAACTGAGTGCATCCAGATTTGAACATGGATTCAGCTTATGAAACTGAATGAAGGTCAGGACGCCTGGGTGACTCAGTCAAGTTAAGCATCTGCCTTCGGCTCAGTTCATGATCCCAGGGTCCTGGGATGGAGTCCCACGTTGGGCTCCCTGCTCAGCGGGGAGCCTGCTTCTCCTTCTGCTTCTCCCTCTGCCCCTCCCCCTGCTCCCGCTCGTGCGCGTGCTCTCTCTCTCTCTCAAATCAATAAACAAAATCTTTAAAAAAAAAATGAAACTGAATGAAGGAAACCTCATTTAAATTGGAGTCGGGAGGCCAGGAGGGGGCGCGCTCACCCGCTACCACTATTCGGAAATTACAGACCCCCATCAAAAAGAGGAGTACTTTGCATTCTCTACAGGAAGAAGCCTACTTGACTATTCCAACAGGAGGAAAGGATTTCTCCTCGCCCAGCAACAAGCTCAGCCAATAAAAAATGACCACAAGCCATCCAATGAGAAACCATCACCACCCTGAACTCTTGCTTTCCTCGGAAGTATTTTTGTTCAAAGAGCCCCTCCCAACTTCCTTCTTTTCTCTGTACAGCTCCTCTCCTTTGTTCTCCGGTCTTATCTATGGTGTGCCATAGCTTGCATATCCTGAATTGAAATCCCGCTGCTATTCCCGAATCAACCCATCTTGCTGGTAAAATAAATTTGCTGTTTTACTTTTGATAAGCTAAATCTTATGGAACAAAACTCTGAAAAGTGTACACTATAAACAACAATACAGTCATATTTCCGCTAATGAGTCTCAGTTATTTTAACCCTATTGCAAAGGGACTTTCTTTGTATTGGAATCACATATTC
This sequence comes from Neomonachus schauinslandi, assembly GCF_002201575.2. Classification (NCBI taxonomy): domain Eukaryota; kingdom Metazoa; phylum Chordata; class Mammalia; order Carnivora; family Phocidae; genus Neomonachus; species Neomonachus schauinslandi. The sequence continues at coordinate 31,367,081 of NC_058419.1, read as the reverse complement.
TAAAATTATGATCTTAACAGGAAAATGACCTACAAAAAATATTTTTAAGTGAAAAAATAAAAACTGAATCTAAAATTACTTTTTAAATATCTATTAGGTATATTAAACTAGATTGTCCAAGAGAACCTAGTTTGTATATTGGGCACCTCTGAAAACTAATTTCTTTCCAGCTAATGTACATTTTTAAAAATACCAGATGACAGTTTTAATAGTAACTTATATTGATATCCCTAAGTATTTGATATTTACCATTCATTCCTTGCTTTTTTTTAAAGTGTTGATGTCTTTATCGTCCCCAAATGGACTGTGAGCTTCCTAAGGGCAGCAAGCCATGACAAATTTTTATTGGTTAGCACTCACCTCCTCTCTCAAGCCACCCTCACCCTCAGTCATTATGACTGACTGATACAGAATTCAGACCTGAACAGGTGTTAGGAGCCCATTGGGCAGGAAAACAGGGTGAAGAGGGAAGTGCTCTCACCTGAGGCAATAGGAAACTCTGGGGCCATAGTGGTTAGCTAAGCCAGAAAGGATACCAGCCGGCCAACGTCCGAATGCCAAGGAGAAAGTTAGGGAAAAGATCAAATCCCAGAGGAGTCAGGGACGGGAACGATCAAAATCAGAGTACACAGCCAAAGGAGAGAACGAGGGAGACAAGATCTAGCAAAACCCAATCAGGACTAATTAGGGGCAAGAGAAGCTATAGGGATCCTCTGAAGTGCCCGATAGCTATTGGGACTGGCTTCATAGGCCCACAAGGGACTGTTGAAAAGAAGGGTAGGTAACTCAGCCCAATGAAAAAGTCAGGAATGGGGTGGATTCATATTTCCTATGGTGCCTTTCCCATAGTAAATTGTCAGTTAATATTAACCGGGCTAGTCACGCAATAATTAGTTACACACCATCCTGGTGGTCTGAAAGTTAATGTGGCACATTAACGTGCACAAGAATAAAATAGATCAAAGTTTAGAGCACACCCCTAAGTCATGAGACTTTTTTATGATAGGAAAATGAGAACTGCTTCAGAAGTCTGCAAGGCTCAGAACAGCTATGATGAGGCACATGGAAGAAAAAAGGAGAGAAAAAGAAGCTCGTAGTTAATGAATACCAATGCATTACCAGGTGCCTTGATGTATTTGGCTGAATTCAATCCTTCAAGGCATAGGAGGTCCTCTCGATTTTACAGTTGAGGAAACTGGAGAAAGGTTAAGTACCTTTCCTGAGGTCACAGGGTCAGGATTCAAATGCAAATCTGTCTGATTCCAGAAGCCATGCTCTTTTTGAATATTTCACCCTCCACGTTATGAACCAGGTTGGGAAAAGGCACAGACTGGTCAAAGTAGAAAATCTGAGAGAGGGAGACAAACCATAAGAGATTCTTAATCTCAGGACACAAACTGAGGGTTGCTGGAGTGGAGGGGGGTGGGAGGGATGGGGTGGCTGGGCGATGGACATTGGGGAGGGTATGTGCTATGGTGAGCGCTGTGAATTGTGTAAGACCGATGAATCACAGACCTGTGGCCCTGAAACAAATAATACATTACATGTTAATAATAAAAGAAAGAAAGAAGGAAAGAAAAAAGAAAGAAAGAGAAGAGAAGAAAAGGAAAGAAAAGAAAATCTGAGAGAGTGGTAACATGTCCAGAACAGGGCAAGGGGGATCTGTGAAGGAGAAGAATAGGTCACTCCTTGAAAAGATACTGCAATTCAGCAACACTCTTTGTGACTTGGTTTGGTTGACCTGCAGTAACCAAGCGATGGTCCCGGTAGCAACAGCTACTATTTACTGAAAATCTACTGTGTACTAATCGCCTATGCTAGAACCTTTACATGTATTAAGTTCTATCATTTCCAGAACATTTCCATAGCCATTATTTCACCTGGCTGATACGAGGACTCAGATATATATATTAAAAAAAAACCACACACACAAACATCAAGAAGCCCTGTTTTTAAAAACGGGAAACAAGGTTATGATAGGAATAATAACCCAATACTGAAATCTGGAGGGCTAGGCTAGAACTGCCTGAGTCCCTCCTGTCTAAAATCAAAATTGGACCAAGGGCTCAGGCGGGATTGAACTGCAGGTGGGAGAACAGGTAGCCACTGACTGTGGAGGAAGAAAAGCAATAAGGCCGGGGAAATAGGCAGCACTTGATGGCAAGCTCATTCGAGAATGCCACGCAGCACTGGACATCCAGATCAAGGGACAGCTTGAGTTTGACACCTTTGAGAATGTGACAAATTGGTGTGAGCATTCCCACATGGCAGCAAATGCAACAGAACTCTGAGTGATGGAGTTGAACAGGACACCCTGAGCATCAGTTGAAGCTGGGGCCCATCGCTTCCTATTGAATCATTTCCTGCCCCCCCCACCCCACCCCATTTCCATGCTGGTCTCCTGCTTTGCCTACTGCCTCGCCAACCACTATTCTATCTCTTGCAAGCTCCTTTCACTGTCTTTCAATATTCCCTGCCTCAATGAACATACCACCGGCCACTCAGTTGTACAAATCAGAAATTTAAACATTTTCCTTAACATTTCCTCTTACCCCCCACGCCCACGGTACCATGAATTACTATCAATTTTCCCTGCCGAATGTCTCGTTAATCTGTTTCCTTCCCCCCATCACCACTAAGTCTGGCCCAAGACACAATCCCATGAAATCCCAGTTCTGCCACATTCCAGCTGTGTGATCTTGGGCAAGTCTCTTCACTTCTCTGAGCTTCAGTTTCCTCACGGGTTATGTGGGGATAATAACCAGCCACCCGACAGGTCATGAAGATTCCATAACGGTCTATATAAAAACCCTTTACAGCAATGCTTAACACAGAGTACGTGGAACCCACATGAGAGCTTTGTACATTTTGTCTGCATTCACCTTTCCCCAGCCACCCATTCATTCTCCACACTGTAACCAAAGCAGCATTTTCCAAAATAAATATGATCATATCCTCCCACTGCCACAGAACCTTCTAACTGACGGACATTGCCTTGAGGATAAACTCAAAACCCCCTAACATAGGCTAACACAAGGTAGTAGGTGAATTTCTACAGCATAGACCCACAACTGAGCTTCCCACTCTACTCTCCAGAACCTTCCTACTCCTTCACTGGCCTTCTCTTCGTTCCTCATGCTCAACCTGCTTCCTCCCACCCTGGGGCCTTGTTCTGCTTGCCTTGAATGATCCCATTCCTTTTTCTTAATGGCTCCTTATCCTTCAGTACTCGGCTCAAACCTCACTTCCCCAAAGAACACACTCCTAACGATTTATCAACACTGTCAATTCGTCACATACCTTTCCTGTACTGCACATATCACGGGGGCCATTTTGCTTCTTTGTGTGAATGGAGGATTCATTTCTGCTTCCCCTACCTAACTGGGTGCTCAGTGACATTATGGAACTTGATTTTGTGCACCGCGAACTCAGTAGCTGGTAGCATGTGCCTGGCGCATAATAAGTGCTCAAGAAATTGATAGACGAAATGAATGAATCTAACTGGTATAGAAAGACCAAATGGCAGCAAAAAGAAATGGAAAGTTGAAGCTCCAACTCTGCAGATGAGATGGTAAAATAGTCTGGAACTTGCAACAGTTATGAGGCTATAGAAGCAAAAGCTCTGAGACAAAAATGGTGTTTTAAAGGGTAATAAGATGGGGAGCGTGTGGGTGGCTCAGTCGGTTAAGAATCCGACTCTTGATTTAGGCTCAGGTCATGATCTCCCGGTTGTGAGATGGAGCCCCGAGGTAGGTGTGGAGTCTGCTTGAGATTCTCTCTCTCCTTCTCCCTCCAGCTCTCCCCCCTCCACCTCCACGCTTGTGCGCACTCTCTCTCTCTCTCTCAAAATAGAAATAAAGGATGATAAGATGGAAAAAAGTGGAGTTTTGAAAAACAGAAAAAGGAGGGAGGAAGGGAGAGGGCTGTTGAATCCACTGAATTGTGACAGCTAAGCAGGATTTTAAAGTTTGGGGCGTGTGTGCGTGTGTGTGTACATGTGCGTGCACTTTACAGACTTTCACTTTGTGGGGATTTTTTTTTTTTTAATCACTCAAAGGCTATTTTTCATAGGAAAACGAAAAATCGGAAAAAAGGGAGAGTCCCTGGGACAGGAGAGAGACCCGTGTCTACCTGGCCTGTCCTGCCAGCCGCATTTCAAGGGAATCGTTCCTGTTGCTATTTTTCTTTCTTCCTTTGTTTTTGAATAGAACTGCTGGAGTGACCTAGCTCTGTACTGAATGCTTTCACCTTCAAAACTCAGCATTTCCAAGTCAAAGCTCTATCCTCCCCAGCCCTAGTAGTCTTGAGTTGCCTCATCTCTGCTATTTAGACTTGGTCCCTAAGTGTCCTTAAAGCAATTGCCACGTGGCGCAGGCCCAGCGTTTCTGGTAGCTTCCCACTCACCACACCCCCACCGTCAGTGGGACAGTCAAGGCTGCTTCACGGTCTAGCCCACGGATTTAAAAACCACAGGCTGAGACTCACTGGCAAGTTTTGAAACAAATGGAGCGGGCCAAGGTGAGACTTTTCTAATGGAACGAAATAGAGCAGAAAAGACAATATCAGACTGCATGGCATATAATATGGTTCATCTTGCACAACTCTCCAGATTCGATTACGTGGGTATGTATTCAGTTACGATGGAAACCAAATTGGGCCATGGTAAAAATGCTTGATAGCTACCACTTCAGCCTCACCTCTTCCTTCGTGCTGCCTCGCTGGGCTGGGCCCTACGGGGTATGAAGCAGACAAGCATTCTCCCCCCAAGGAGCCGGGTTCAGGAGTTCAGCCCTTATTAAATAGCTCCGATACAAGAAAGACGGTCATAGGTGTCAGAAGAGAGCCATAAATAAAGTTTACAGATAAGAGATAACAATTTAGCCTCCACGATAATCAAACGCTATTTATAATCCTTATTGAGGACATTTGTGTCAGGCAATGTGCTAAGTACTTTACAGGCAAAATCTCATTCAATCCTTATAACAACACCATGAGATAAAGCCCATTGCAGGCCCTATGTTAGAGAAGTGAAAATGGTGGTGCAGACGCGTTGAGCAAATCATCCCCGGTCCCACAGTGTCACTGGAGTCCAAGGCCCTATTGTTCTACCAATACCTGCCAATAATGTATCTACTTCTACTGCTTCTCATGACACCAAGGACATACTCCCAGGAGACTCTTCCTATTTACCAGTGGGGTACGTTTCAGTTCTCCAGGCCGCAGCAAATTCTCAAAAACTAAAAAGTCCCCTCACTACTTGTCAGTTACAAGATCAGTTATGTCCCACGAAAACAGAACTTCTCTGATCATGAGACCCCGATGGAACAACAAAAGCAAAAAAAAGGGGGTGGGGGGGAGAAAAGGGATCATTATGTAGTGTGTCCTTGGTTGCCTCACATTCTTTATGTCTTTGGGCTCATAAACACGAACAGGAAGACATTAATACTTTTCCCAAAGGCCATCAACCAATTCCTGCATAAATTTTCTTTTACATCCAGGAAGTTCACTATAAATATGAATGGTGTCTTTAAGCTAATAAATGTTAATATGCTTAGCTCATTAAACCTTCTTCGGATTAATTTATAGCGAGGGAGGGCTTATTAACATCCATATGCCCATCTGTATGTCTGCCAGGGGTATATGTGGTGCCCAAGGAAACGCTGGGCAAGCCTTGGCCCGAGCACAGCCTGGGAGCGAAGGCTACTAACTAGGGCACTGGCTGCCAGGGCCAGGCAGCCGGTCCAAGGAGCACTCGAGTGCTGAATGTGAGAGGTCACATGGGATCAGGCCTCTTCAAGAAACTGGCTGAGATACGCGAGGAAGGAAGGGGAAAACAGAAGCATGGACTACAGCTTGGATTATCCTCATATGAATTTTTTTCCAAAATGCCTCCAGATCATTGACATTTTAATTATTCAATATCAGAAAGTTTCAAAGAAATCTCTGCAATGTATATGTACATTAGAAAGCACAGTCACGGGGCACCTGGGTGGCTCAGTCAGTTGAGCCACTTACTCTTGGGTTTGGCTCAGATCACGATCTCGAGCTGGTGTGATCGAGCCCCGCGTCGGGCTCTGCGCTCAGTGTGGAGTCTGCTTCAGAGTCTGTCTCCCTCTCCTTCCTGCTCTCTCTCTCTCTCAAATAAATAAACAACATCTTTGAGAGAAAGAAAGAAAGAAAGCAAGCAACCAAGCAAGCAAGCACAGTCACAACACCTGTGAACCCACTGTCCACCAAAGAGATGCTGAAAGTTGCCTTTGGCTTCTGTATTTGGACCAAGTCTGTTACTTGGTTTTGATTTTGGTCTAGGTCTTTGGAAGGTTGAATAGCAAATGCCTACATCAACAGCTTTTCAGCTTTTCTGAACTTGTGCATGACCAAAGCGCAGCATTTGGAATTATTACGAATATCAAAATATTCTGTTTCAAATATAAGTAAGCATTTCAGATGATACTTAGCCTGAAAATTCCCTTATTATTGCAAGAGTAAAATGCTACACTAATAAATGATTGATATATAAATGATCTGTTAAATGTATGTGCAAGCACAATTATTATGAATGTCAAATAGTTAAACAGGGAGATAGATTTAGAATATAAATATTAAAAGAGTGCATTCACTAGATTAATCTATGAGGAAAATTATATACTTTCTGAGCTAATGTTACAAAAGTTAAATAATAATTCAAGGCCAAATAGTATAGGTTAGATTATTTAATAATTAGGATATTTTTTAATTGTTTGGTGTGCTTGTATTTCTAACATGAAACAAAATGATGTCTAAGGACTGAATTTAATTTTTAGGTATATAATTCCACTTAGGCCATCAGCTTTTCAAAGAAAAGCTCTATTTGAGAATGCTTTACATTTTATGAAGATAAATTAAAAATGGAATATCAACTTTGTCACCTTAAAATTTCACAAGGGAGGGAAAAACCCAAATCAGTTATAACCACATCCACACCAAACCATCTTCAACCTCCTATGTAATCAGAATGTAATGAAGAAAAGATAAATATATATATATATAAATGATTTTAATTATTTATCTATTTTAGAGGCAGAGAGAGAGAGCGTGGCGAGCAAGGGGGCAGCAGAGGGAGAAGGAGAGAATCTTAGGCAGACTCCACACTCAGTGCGGAGCCCAACGCGGGGCTCAATCTCACAACCCTGAGATCATGACCTGAGCTGAAACCAAGAGTCAGATACTCAATTGACTGAGCTACCCAGGTGCCCCCCAAATATATATATTTTCAAGTTTTATTTATTTAAGTAATCTCTATACCCAGTGTGGGGCTTGAACTCACAACCCCCATTGTAGTCTCTTCTAACTGAGCCTGCCAGGTACTTCAGTATTTTGTATTTGTTGATCTCTTACTGCTATTTATTACTTTACCACATATATTGCTGAGCTCCACTCATAATTGAATTTTCTATAAATGATATTGACTGTATTTAGTCCTCTGGGCTTTTTTTCACTCAACATTATATTTGAGACTTGTTTTCTTTGCTATATCATGTTCCACATTATGTACATGCTTCCAATATCTATCCATTCCGTGCCTAGACATTGGGGTGGTTTCTCATTTTGTTTTCTACTATTATTCATAAAGCTTTAAGGCTTTTCTGAATATACTTTTTTTTGGTGGGAGAGGGACAGAGGCAGTCCTAAGCAGACTCCCCACTGAGCACGGAGCCCGACACAGGGCTCAATCTCACAACCCTGAGACCATGACCTGAGCTGAAATCAAGAGTCGGACCCTTAACCGACTGAGCCACCAGGCACCCTATTTCTGAGTATTCTTTTACATACATGCCAATTACATAAAAGTCCAAGAATGCTAGGATGAATTCCTGGGAGTTGAACCCGAGTCATAATGGACAATCATTTTTACCAGATATTAACAAAGCGTTTTCCAAAGTGGTAGCACTAATTCATACTCCATCCATGGTATTCATATCTATTGTTTCCCTGTAACTTAACAGTATTCTTGTGATACTACCAAAGCTTACAGGGAGAAGGAACAAGGGAATGTGAAAAGAAAATTATTATGTGTTCCAGAACATCTGATCTCTTCTTGGTTCTTCTACTAACTTGTTGTGGGACTTTAGAAGGGTGGCTTAATCTTTCTGTGTCTCATTTTGATCACCTCTCGAATGAAGTATTTGGACCATTATGAACTTTCACTCAGCTCTAAAATTCTTGTTCTACCTAACAGTCGCAAATACTGAGACACAGAATGATAATGTGCTTTGGCCGAAGTCATACATCATACTGAGGGGCTCAAGTTCCTCATATATAAAGGGTGGGCTAGACTATATGATTGTAGATATCACTTCCTATTTTATGGGTCTGGACTGAGAGTCTCTGATTTCAGGGCCAAGATTAAACCAGTATGCCTTAACGGATCCATTACGACAAACATTAATGAGGTATATGCTATGTGCAAGGCAGGCATTGCATGTACCAAGGAGCTTATAGGCCATGTTGCCTGCCATTGAGGAACTCACAATATAAGAGAATGGAAAGGTAGGTAAACCAGGACCATTCACAGTATAATGAAATAAGTGCTATGATGGAGATATGCACACATCATGGTGGGAAGGGCAGAAGGGGGAACCAGGGACTACTTATTGAAGGAAATGGTGCTTGGAAGGAGTTTTGAAGGGTGAGTTATCTAGAAGACGAGCAAGGTCTCCAGAACGTAGCTCATATTCTTGGTTACTGACTCTTCCACCTCCTCCGGAATGTAAGCTCCATGAGGGGCTGGACTATCCCTTTGCCTGCCTTAGTCTCTACATGTTCCCCAGCATCTAGCACAACACCTGGCTCAGAAGAGTCTTTCAGTAAATATTTATGAAATGAAGAAGAATACCTCCCCTTCCTAAAACACTTTGACAATTTACAAAATACTGCTCAACACATTATCTCAGTCGATCATATCAGACCCCTTCTGGTACCATCCAAACAGATGGCCTTGAGAAATAGTCTGTGAAATGGCAAGTATCAGCAGAGATTAAAGAAACCCTGATAAAGTTGTTGTGGTTACGTTAATGAGATAAAATCTGATTGTCTTAGCAGATGTTTCTTTCGCACTGTCCCTCCTCATTCCTTACTGACAAACAACCGTCTCCCGTCAAATGCAGGAGGCCACTCTCTCCCATCTTCCTGCCCCTCCCATCCCGCCTGTAAGGGCTCAAGAAATGAAAAAACAAACATAGGGCTAATTGCTGTGAAAATTCAATGCCTGTCATTTTCTATTTTTATCATGACAGTGAATGCGGGATTGTTGTCTCTGAACACAAGAATGGGAATTATTCATGTAGAAGAAATCAGACATGGAACAAAGAACAGCTCTGTAGGAGCCGGGTTCAACATTTCTGAGCTCGTTCAGAACCACTGCCGAAGATGATAGTTGTTCAATTTTCTATTTCTTATCTTCTTTCTTTCTTTTCTTTTCTTTCGTTCTTTTTTTTTTTTTTTTTCTTTTTTTGCAAAGCTGCACTGCTGCCTTGGAGCTATATTTTAAGACAATTGCTCCTGATCTAAGTAATGACCCAATTTAGGTCTCTGAGAATCTACCAAAAATGGGCCAAGAGTGGAAGAGTAAGCCTTTCATGCTTTCCCTATCTAAATAGGGTCCATCGGTTGTCTTGGCTCTTAGCCCCTGGGCTCTTGCCTCACAACCCTTATCACAGCGAAACTCCAGCTCACCCACGGGTTAGGTTCTGAAGTCAGCATGAGGTGAAAATAGCAGACTCAAATTTACCATTAACAATCATTCAAGGGGCACCTGGGTGGCTCAGTCGGTTAAGCATCTGCCTTTGGCTCAGGTCATGATCCCAGAGTCCTGGGATCGAGTCCCGCGCTGGGATTCCTGCTCAGCTGGGAGCCTGCTTCTCCCTCTGCCTGCCGCTCCCCCAGCTTGTGCTCTCTCTCTCTGTCAAATAAATAAATAAAATCTTTAAAAAATATATATTGTTAAAAAAATAAACTTAAAAAAAAAGATTATCCAAGTTAGAGGCAATAGCTCATTTACTGAAATAACATTCATTTCCATAAAATTCAAGTACATTGAGAAATTTGTTATCAGGAGCCTACAGCAATGAGACTTTACTTAAAACTGGAAATAATGAAAGTGAATCAAAACAGTACAAGGAAGTTCATCAGTTCCTTAAGGAAGTTACTATAATCAAGTCAAATATTTTATGCGGAGATTATAAGCACCAAAGTTGAAATTCCAATCGGGCTGCCGTCTGATATGTTTATGGTTGCTTCCTTCCAGTTAAGCCACATTTTGGATTTAAAATCTAAATAGATACATAGATTCCCTGATCAAAGACCCACAGCATCATCTGTCCAGTCCAGGAGTTTATTACCAGCTTCCCTGTGTTCTCAGCATTTTCAAGGATAACTGCAATATCACTTGGGCACTTTATACCCACTTTGGTACATTTTAACTCTGGTAGAAAACTTGTACCTCTCTCTCCTAGTTTTAGCTGCCATTTTACAAAATACACTGACCTACTGCAATATTTGTGTTAATTATTTAAAATGCACCCAGGGAAGGGTGCCTGGGTGGCTCAGTCAGTTAAACATCCAACTTGATTTCAGCTCAGGTCATGATCTTAGGGTCATGAGATCAAGCCCCACACTGGGCTCTGCGCTCAGCATGGAATCTGCTTGTTCCTCTCACTCTGCTCCTCCCCCTGCTCACTCACACACTCTCTCTCTCTCAAATACATAAATAAAATCTTTTATTTTTTTCTTAATTTTTAAAAAAGATTTATTTATTTATTTGACAGAGAGAGACACAGTGAGAGAGGAAACACAAGCAGAGGGAGTGGGAGAGGGAGAAGCAGGCTCCCCGCTGAGCAGGGAGCCCGATGCTGGGCTCGATCCCAGGACCCTGGGATCATGACCTGAGCCGAAGGCAGATGCTTAACGCAGACGCTTAAAGACTGAGCCACCCAGGAGCCCCTAAATAAATAAAACCTTTTAAAGATATACCCAGGGAACATAGTAAATGTCTTCCAAAGACACAGACCACCCTGTAAATTTAACTGCTTTAAAGTTTGGTACCTTTACACAGCTTTCTTAATGATACGGGCCTAGAGTTTACTTATTCAATAACTTTCACTTCTTGAGGGGCGCCTGGGTGGCTCAATCAGTTAAGCATCTGCCTTCGGCTCAGGTCATGATCCCGGAGTCCTGGGATCGAGCCCCGCCTGAGCGGGGAGTCTGCTTCTCCCTCTCCCTCTGCCCCTCCCCCCGCTCATGCTCTCTCTCTCTCTCAAATAAATAAAATCTTTTTTTTTTAAAAAATCATTTAAATTTCCCATAAAACACAATATGGATGGTTTGTATATTCTACCTTGTACATGTATTTATAAATGTACTTTGTACACAGGAATATCCAGTATATAATAGATTATATAGCAAATTCTACGTCAGTGTTTTAATTACATAAAAAGGAAAGTGTTCAGAATGGAAATCACAGAAGCGCACCTCTACTATGACTGTACTTATCGGCGTAATTACTGACCTCCTATTACTGTCAGTTTATAGTCATCACAAAGGCAGGGGCCCTGCCCTATTTTGCTGTCTTCCCTGTCCTCCATGTCTATCCATGCCTAGCTCAGTTCTGCTCAGAAACAGAGGTTTACGGTGAGATGGAAGGACACAGAGAGACAGGAGAAGAGATGCGTTCCAGAACCAGCCTGCTCTGCCCGCATTGTGACCTAAGCAATGACAATCTCTCCTCTCAGCTGTCAGAACCTAAGATCAGCCTGCTGGTCAGCAACTCTTGCGCTTCCTTCCTGTCGCCCTGGGGTGAACAGCATGTGCGTCGCAGAAGCCAAATGAGAATCATACTTTGTGAATTTCACCCACAAGTTTGCTTCGAGAATTTCAATGGTTACTGTTTTAAAAGTAGAGGCAGACCTCAGAGATGTTGTGGGTACACTTCCAGAGTACCACAATAAACCAAACATAGCAATAAAGTGAATTAAATTAATTTTCTGGTTTCCCAGTGCATATAAAAGTTATGCTTATACTATACTGGAGTCTATTAAGTGGGCGATCACATTATGTCTAAAAAATTTACACATCTTGATTTAAAAATGCCTTATTGCTAAAAAATGCTAACCATCCACTAAACTTTTGGCACATTGTAATCTTTTTGCTGGTGGAGGGTCTTGCCTCGATGTTGCATGGCCGCTGACTGATCAGGATAGAGTTTGCTGAAGGTTCAGGTGACCATAGCGATTTCTTAAAATAAGACGACAATGAAATCTGCCACATCAATGGACTCTTCCTTTCACAAACAATTTCTCTGCAGCATGAGATCTCGTTTGATAGCATTTTACCCACCCTAGAACTCCTTTCGAAATTAGAGTCCATTCTCTCAAAGCCTGCACCTGCTTTATCAATTAAATGTATGGAATATTCTAAATCCTTTGTTATCATTTCAACAGTCTCTGCAGCATCTTTACCAGGAGTAGATTTCATCTCAAAAAACCACTTTCTTTGCTCATCCATAAGAAGCAACTCCTCATCTGTTCAAGTTTGATCCTGAGATTGTAGCAATTAGTCACATCTTCAGGCTCCACTTCTGATGCTAGTTCTCTCGCTATTTCCACACCCTCCCCATCTGCAGCTACTTCCTCCCTCAAAGTCAGCCATGACAGTTGGAATCGACTTCTTCCAAACTCCTCCTTCCAAATTTTGACTTCTCATGAATTGCAAATGTTCCTACTGGCATCTAGAATGGTGAGTCCTTTCCAGAAGGTTTTCAACTGACCTTGCCCGAGCCATCAGAGGAATCACTGTCTATGGCAGCTAGAGCCTTACAAAATGTGTTGCGTAAATAATAAGAGTTCAAAGTCGAAATGACTCCTTGATGCATAGGCTGCAGAATGGATGTTGTGCTAGCAGGCACGAAAACAACATGAATCTTGGAGGACTATCGCCGCCAGAGCTCTTGGGTGACCAGGTGAACTGTCTGTTAGCCATGATTATTTTGAAAGGAATCTTTTTTTCTGAGCTGTAGGTCTCAACAGTGGGCTTAAAACATTCAGCAAACCATGTTGTAAACAGATGTGCTGTCATCCAGCCTTTGTCATTCCTTATAGAGAGCATAAGAGTAGACTTAGCACAATTCTTTTTTTTTTTAAAGATTTTATTTATTTATTTGATAGAGAGAGAGCCCAAGTAGGCAGAGCAGCAGACAGAGGGGCAGGCAGAGGGAGAGGGAGAAGCAGGCTTCCCGCTGAGCAGAGAGCCCGATGTGGGGCTCCATCCCAGGGCCCTGGGATCATGACCTGAGCCGAAGGCAGACGCTTAATGACTGAGCCACCAGGCGCCCCTACTTAGCACAATTCTTAAGGCCCTGGGATTTCTGGAATGGTCCATGAGCATTGGCTTCAACTTAAAGTCACGGGCTATATAGTTGCCTCTAATAATCAGAGCACCGGCCCATCCTTTGCAGCTTTGAAGCCAGGCACGGACTTCTCCTCTCTAGCCATGAAAGTCCTAGATGGCATCTTCTTTCAGTAGAAGGCTGTTTCATCTACACTGAAATTCTGTTGTGTAGTGCAGCCTCTTCATTACTGATCTTAGCTAGACCTTCTGGATGACTCGCGGCAGCTTCTCCATCGGCACTGGCTGCTTCCCCTGGCACTTTCATGTGCTACAGATGACTCTTCCCTTAAACCTCATGAACCACCCTCTGCTGGCTTCACACACTTTGCTTCCACAGCTTCCTCGCCTCTCTCAGCCTTCATAGAATCGAAGACAGTTAAGGCCTTGCTCCGGGTTAGGCTTTGGCTTAAGGGAATGTCGTGGCTGGTTGGATCTTCTGTCCAGACCACTCAAACTTCCTCCGTAGCCACAGTAGGCTGTTTTGCTTTCGTATCATCCGTGTGTTCACTGAGTAGCACTTTTAATTTCCTTCGAGAACTCCTTTTTTGCATTCACAAGGAGGCTGTTTGGTGCAAGACGCCTAGCCTAGCTTTCTTTCAGCCTGTCTCGGCTTAAGACATGCCTTCGTCACTAAGCTTCATCATTTCTACCTTGTGATTTAAAGTGAGAGACATGTGACTTTTCCTTTCATTTGAACACTTACTGGCTACTGTAGGGTTTATTAATTGGTCTAATTTCAATACTGTAATGTCTCAGGGAATAAGGAGCCTCCAGGAGAGGGAGAGAGATGGAAGAACTACTGGTCAGTGGAGTCAGTTAATGATTAAGTTCACTGTCTTATATGGGTGTGGTATGCAGTGCCCCAAAACAATTACAATAGTAACATCAAAGATCACTGATCAAAGATCACCAGGAATACGATAATAATGAAAAATTGAAATATTGCGAGAATTACCAAAATGTGACACTGAGACATGCAGTGAGCAAATGCTGTTGCCAAAATGGTGTCAATAGACTTGCTTGATGCAGGATTGCCCCAAAGCTTCAACTTGTAAAAAACATAATTATCTATGGAGCGCAATAAAACAAGGTATGCCTATAATTACTCTTACATGTGAATTTCACATTAAAATCAGGTAACACAATAGGGGATGGGATTATGACTGAGTTTTATTTTCTTTTTTATAATCTCCTTTATTTCTCAAAGTGTTCTATGATCATTATATATTGTTTTGAAACTCAGAAAGACACGTTTAAAATACTAAATATGACATTATCTAACTCCCATTTGAAGCTATTTTAATCTCTTTCAAATTACAAAACCTCAGTATTATACCATTTAAGACTGTGATAAAAGTTGAGACACTGTTTGAAAAAAGAACTGATCATTCTAAATATTTTAACTGTTTAAAAATACTATTTGTTTCTAACTTGGTGCTATTCCTTTTTTTTTAAGTTTATTTATTTAAGTAATCTCTACACCCAACGTGGGGCTCGAACTCATGACCACAAGATCAAGAATCGCACACCCCTCCAACTGAGCCACCTAGGTGCCCCTAACTCGGTGCTATTCTAAATAAAAGTCCATTTCTTTCGAAGTTTTTGAGATGAAATTGCACCCTCATGACTTTTAAAAAAAGATGACCTCTTGATTCAAATTTGCCTTGAGTTCCGTTCACCACTCCGAAGTAGGTACCGTTTATATAATGTTGTAAATGAAGGGCTTGATAGGGGTTGGGGAAGAAAGAGGAAGAAGAGCCGAATTGCTTCATTTCCACACACTTCAAGTGTGACTACCACCCTCTGTCACACACCCATTCACGTTTACAACTGTGACATTCTGACATAGATAATTCCCTTGCACATTTAACACTCACTTGTAAAATCCACACTCTCCAACTGTATTCTAGATGTCAATACATACAAGGAGAAATAAAGACGTAGTTGATCCAAAGAGATCAAAGGTTGTAAGTTGGTTGCAACATCCTCACCTCACCTCAGATCAAGCACTGCTTAATACACAGACATACATTTCCCCTACATGACGCAAATCCCATTGAATTAGAGGACTAATAGAGTTCAAAACAAAACTAAAAAAAAAAAAAGGAATTGGATGAAATATGATGTCATGGAAGCACCCTGGGCCGACCTGAGTTCTGAGCTCTGCTACCACATATTATGTTAACTTAAAAAGTTGAGCTGGAAGAACTCTATAGACCATTTTAGTTCCAAAATGCCATTATTTGTCAGATTCCAAATTGTAAGATACCAGAACACCTATTTATTTAGTAAATAATTAGTTTTCTATAGAAGCACCAGAATTTTGCATCATGTCTATAATTCATATCATTCTGGCATCTACATGAATATTCCTAGTCCTGAAACATAAGCCTCAACCTAGGTTCTGCCTTAAGCACTCCATAAGTTAAACTGAAAAAGCACTACCCAGTGTAATACCAACCCATTATCAAGCACGAACTGAGAGAAAACTGTTACTTAAGAGGAAACAATGTTTAATTGCTATCGTGACACCTTTTGAGATAAGAATATTGGCCAAAATAATAATGTATAATATAATTATACATTCAGTTTGCAGTAGGAATTTAGGGGCTTCATTTATCCCAAGTGGATGACTCCCAAGTTTCCCTTTCTGTGTCCAGCCCAGAACAATCTCCTGAGCTCTAGACCCATATATCCATCTGCTGATTAGATAGAGGTCTCTCACACTTTCCTACCAACAGGCACTTGACATTTAATAGATTCCAAACTGAACTCATCATCTCCTGCTCCTGCATCTCAAATCTGCTCCTCTTCCTGGGTCTATGGTCTTGGAGGATAGCACTACCATTGCCTTGGGGGCTTATGGTTTTGTTTTTTTTTTAAAGATTTTATTTATTTATTTGACAGAGAGAGAGATAGCGAGAGCAGGAACACAAGCAGGGGGAGTGGGAGAGGGAGAAGCAGGCTTCCCGCCGAGCAGGGAGCCCGATGCGGGGACTCGATCCCAGGACCCTGGGATCATGACCTGAGCCGAAGGCAGACGCTTAACGACTGAGCCACCCAGGCGCCCCGGGGGCTTATGTTTTAAACCTCGTCGTGTCATCATTGACTTCCCTCATGCCTAATCAGCGGTCATGTCCTCTCAAGTCCTGTCAATCCACGTCCAGCATTTCTCTCATCCACCTTCTCCTCCCCATGTCCACTGCTCCATCACCTAGTTTAGACCCAATTCACCTCCAGTTATACTTCTGAAGTGGCTCTCTAGTTGGTCTCCCTGATTCTAGTCTCTACCCCTTACCCTTCAATCCATCTCTCACATTCCTGCAAGATAAACTGCACAGACTCAAGATTTAAACTCTTATACCCAAAAACTTTGTCTCCCTTTTCCTAGAGAATATTGGTTTTCATACATTTCTTTATTTTCCAAGAAGGATGATTGTTTTCTTAGACAAAAAATCTGACAGACGCCAATGTATACACATATAAAAATATTTTATTAATATGAATTTATTATAAGTTAACAATCATTACATGGAGCACCTGGGTGGCTCAGTTGGTTAAGCATCTGACTCTTGGTTTTGCTCAGGTCATGATCTATGGGTCTTGAGATCCAGCCCTGCCTAGGACTCCATGCTCAATGGGGAATCTGCTTGAGATTCTTTCTCTCCCTCTTCCCCTCCTGCCAGCGCACGCATGCGCACACGCTCTTTCTCTTTCTCTCTAAAATAAGTAAGTAAATCTTTTTTTTTAAGTTAACAATCATTACATATATGTATCATAAAGTCAGTGGGGAAAAAATAAAGCTCTCCTGATAAACACAAAAATCCAAAATCAAGGGTAAGTAAACAATGTTCTCATATAAACATTCAATTTATTTCTGTTTTTTAATTTTGGTCGTACAGTGTTGAGAAAATTCATACACACACAGATAAGTAACTGCAAATGCTAAAAAAAGGTTTTTTTCAATTAATCTTGCAAGATACCTTATTTGCACAAGAAGGCAAAAGTAGCTTTTTTTATTTTGGGGGGGAGGGGCAGAGGGAGAGAGAATCTTAAGCAGGCTCCACGCCCAGCCCAGAGCCCAATGCAGGGCTCGATCCCATGACCCTGAGATCATGACCTGAGCCAAAATCAAGAGCTGGATGCTTAGCTGACTGAGCCACCCAGGCACCCACAAAAGTAGCTTTACTATAAGGTCCTCATGAAAATATGTCAAGTGGTAGCATAAATTATTTTAATGTCTCTGATGTGTTATTTTTGTATATCACATAAACATGTAATTTCTCATGCTTTTAAAATATATATATTTCATCATATATTTTTAAAGTAGAAAAATAAATCAAATCTATGGAAGCTCTGAAATACTTGTACAGAATCTTTGAGTTCATGAAATATAGTTAGAAGCCCTTGCCATGAAAGAAAAGTGCTTGCTGATCTGGCCTCAATATATTCTTCTGAACTTATTGTCCTCTATCGCCTTTCACACTTTTTTTTTTAAAGATTTTATTTATTTATTAGAGAGAGAGAGCACAAATACAGGGGAGAGGCAGAGGAAGAAGCAGGCTCCTTGCCCAATGCAGGGCTCGATCCCAGAGTTCTGGGATCATGACCCAAGCCAAAGGCGGATGCTCAACTGACTGAGCCACCCAGGCGCCCAACTTTCACACATTTTTTTTTTAAAAGATTTTATTTATTTATTTGACAGAGAGAGACACAGCAGGAGAGGGAACACAAGCAGGGGGAGTGGGAGAGGTAGAAGCAGGCTCCCCGCCGAGCAGGGAGCCCGATGCGGGGCTCGATCCCAGGACCCTGGGATCACGACCTGAGCCGAAGGCAGACGCTTAACGATTGAGCCACCCAGGCGCCCCGTTTCACACATTTTTAAAAGCAAGAAAACTTGTTTATGTTTTTCAGATTATCAGTATTAGTGGTTGTAGAAGAAAATCTGCCCAATACAGAAAAGAATGAAATACAGATGATCTCCAACTTCCGATGGTTAGACTTACAATTTTTTGATTTTACAATGGTGCCAAAGTGATACACATTCAGTAGAAATTGTACTTTAAATTTTGATTTGGATCTTTTCCCAGGCTAGCAATATGGGGTACAATGCTCTTTGGTGACACCGACCAGCAGCAAGCCCCAGCTCCCAGTCAGCTATGCAATCCCAAGGGTCAACAAATACAACCATTCTGTTTTTCACTTTCAGTACAGTATTCAACAAAGTACATGTGATAGTCAACATTTTATTTTTAAAATGGCCTTTGTGTTAGCTGATTTTGCCCAACTATAAGCCGACGTAGGTGTCTGGTAAGCTACGCCAAGCTTTGACGTTCAGTAGGTTAGATGTATGAAATGCATTTGTGACTTTGGTATTTTCAACTTACGATGAGCATATTGGGACCTAACCCCATTGTGAGTTGACAGAGATCTGTAGAGAAAAACCACCTGTTATCGTTCAGAGGAAGGATAACTACTCTAAATATTTTTGTGTGATTTTTTTTGAGTCTTTTACCTTTCATAGTAAGACTGATAGGTTATGGGGAAGGGTGCCAAGCGCTTAAATAAATGATCCCATTTAATTCCCACAAACACCCTATCATGCAATTAATTTTATTATCTCCATTTAACATTGAGGAAACAGAAGACGAAACAGGTTGAGCAAATTGCCCAGTCACAGAGTAAATAGCAGACCACTCTGTGTCTGACTCCAGAGACCAAGGACTTGACCGCACCGCCATACTGACTGCCTTTTCATGCCCTCTTTCTCTTATTTGAAACTCTGCCCTCTGGAACTTACTGTTCGTTGAAGACCTCTTCCTCTGCTCATGCCATTTCCTTCGCTAGCATTGCCTTTTCCATCTTTCGGCCTAGCCAAATCCTACTGATCATTCAAATGCCACCCACTCCTCAAAGCTTCTCTAACTGACCCTCAGCTCTCCTTCTAGAAGTCCCAATATTCTTTCCTTAGACTCCATGTATTCCTCCCTCCTGCCTCAACCTCCTCCCCTTCCTCTGCCTCCCACACTAACACAGACAGCAGGAGATTACTATATTTGTCAGTGCTGAGTGACTAGTGGCCCTGTTCCGGTTCCCACGCTTTAGACCTGGGGCTAAGCAGTTGCTCTGGGACGCAGCTACCGGGCAAGAGGGAGCTGGCTTGGCCTTCTGGATCCTAAGTGAAACCGAAGCCCCTGTACACACAAGTCAAACAAATTGTTTCTTCTGGATCTAGATAAAGCCAATCTGCCTCCCCTCGTCCCAGGGCTGCCTGTTGCATTTTTACCTTCTTTTCCCTTCAAGGCTGCCCTTTGAAGCTGATTTCCTCCCAACAAATTCACTTACAATGTGGGATAATGCCAGCTTTCTGATGATCTGCCCTGGGTTCTAAAAAGGCAGCCTTGGTGGCTAAACAAGTTTTGTTGTTGTTGCGGTTTATTCTGAAGTTTTTGTGCCCCTCCCCCGCCCACCCCCCACCCCCCACCCCCCCACCGAAGAGGCCATTGCAATTGAAAACCAATGCTCTGGATCCACTATTATGAAACTTAGTTCCGTGGAACTATATTTCCAAGCTTCACAAGTCATCCCTAGGGGTCCTTGAAAGAGCGTGGACATGTTTATCTAACCCACATGCTGAAGGGTAAAAGCCAGGGATTGTCCACATGCCAACTGGAATGTGGCCTCAAGAGACTGGGCCTGGAAGCCATAAGCCCTCTGGATGCATGCCATTTATAGAAAGACAAGTTTGCTGATGTACTTCTGATACACCACATCGTTCCTACAGGGCTGGGGAAAATGGGAATCTCCAGCCAGAACTGTGCCCTAACTCAAGATCCACAGGCCTAACTGCCTAGCAGACAACTTTCCGTAGGTGTACGACACACATACCAAACTTCACCTGTCTAAATAAGCCCCTGATAGGGTGCCTGGGTGGCTCAGTTGGTTGGGTGACAGCCTTTGGCTCAGGTCATGATCCTGGAGTCCTCGGATTGAGCCCCGCATCGGGCTCCCTGCTCAGCGGGGAGTCTGCTTCTCCCTCTGACCCCACCCCTTCTTGTGCTCTCTCTCTCAAATAAATAAAATACAATCTTTAAAAAAAAAAAATAAGCCCCTGATATTCCCTCAACCCCGGCCCTCTCACCCCGGCAACCCCATCCTCCCAACTGTTCACATCAAAACCCTAGTGACATTCCTGGGGCTTTGCTTTTTTCTCCTGTGCTGTTTATGGTCCGGAGCAAACCCTGTTGGCCCTCCTGCCCAAGTCGCCACCATTTCTCTCGTGGCTTTTCGCGGTGGCCTCCTACCAGGTTTCCCTACCCTGCCCTTGCTGTGTTTTCAGTCTCTTCTGCATCCAGCAGCCAGGGTGATGTTGTCGGCACTGAACAGAATCTACTCAAAACTCTCCAGGGACTTTCCATGTGGCTCCTAACGAAAGCCTTGTTGTTCTCGAACATGCCAAGCACACTCCCACTCCAGGGCTTTGCACTTGCTCTTTCTTCTACCTGGAAGGCTTTTTTCAGCAGATCTCCGGGGGCGGGGGGGGGGGGGGGGGGGGTGTCCTTCTTCATTTCCTCTGGGTCTTTACTTAAAATTCATCTTTTCATGCAGGCCTTCCCTAGTCACCCTGCAAAACTGAAATAGAAATATCCTGGCACCTCGGACCTCTGTTCCCTGTTTTTCTTTGTAGGGCTCTCATTAGCCAGCAAACTATACATTTCAGTTACCTATCATGTTAGTTGCTTGCCTACTTCACTTGAACATTAATTCCATGAGGGCAGAAAATTTTACCCGTTTTCTTCACTGCTGTATCAACACTGCCTGTCACAAAGTAGTCACTCAACAAATGTTTGTTAAGTAAATAGGTGTTGATTGAATAAAACATACCAGATCTGGATGAAGAATGGATTCACCCTAGTTTAATGATTTTCTGACTACCTTCAGAGCTTCAGTGCCCCCTTTAAAAGGAGAAGGAACCCAAAGGGATAAGGCTCTAGACCCCCCAGTCCCCCTCTTTAACCTGCATCTGACACATCGGCCTTCCATGACAGCTTTGTTTTAAAGAAAACATTACTTGGATGGGATTCTTTTTTTTTTTAAGAGAGAGAGAGACAGAGCGCATACACACAAGAGCCAAGGGTCGGGGGCGGCGAGGGAGAGACAGAGGGAGAGGGAGAGAATCTTAAGCAGGCTTGACACCCAGCACGGAGCCCGACGCAGGGCTCCATTTCATGACCCTGAGATCATGACCTGAGCCGAAATCAAGAGTCAGAGGCTTAACCAACTGAGCCACCCAGGGGCCCTTACTTGTATGGGTTTTTAAGAATTGTTTCAAAACAACTGCCGTAAATCTAAAGAAATCAGAGAGCGTGACCTCCTCAGGCTAAGAACAATGACCTGCTTCAGGGGATGGATCTGTTGGGTACTCTCTAGTTCCATCTTCCTAAAATTGGGCTCTGACAATGTGGTCCAGGTGTCCCAGAGAAGGCCTTAGGATATAAACAAAGCACATTATCCTGAGCTGCAACTTTACCTCAAATTTGGGAGCAAAAACTAGGGGCGCCTGGGTGGCTCAGTCGGTTAAGCAACTGACTCTTGATTTCAGCTTAGGTCATGATCTCAAGGTCATGGGACTGAGCCCCACATGGGGTTCCACGCTGAGCGAGGAGCCTACTTAAGATTCTCTCCCTCTCCCTCTGCCCCTCCCTCACTCTCTCTCTCAAAAAAAAAAAAAAAAAACCCAACTAGGGGCGCCTGGGTGGCTCAGTCAGTTAAGCATCTGCCTTCAGCTCAGGTCATGATCTCAGAGTCCTAGGACAGAGCCCCACATAGGGCTCCCTGCTCAGTGGGCGGGGGGGGGGGTGTCTGCTTGTCCCTCTCCCTCTGCCCCTCACCCCTGCTCATGATCTCTCTTGAATGCTTTCTCTCTCTCTCTCTCAAATAAATAAAATCTTTAAAAAAAAAACAACTAATTTTCTATTGAAATAAGGACATAGCAGAATTAAAACTTCTCATGAATTTACAAAATAAAACACAAGCTTTTACAGAAATTGTGCACGTGTAAGATGCTACTTCAAACTACTCCCTGACTTGCCAAGGTCCACATATATTTTTCTCCACTATAAAGTAAAGCAGAATTGTTTGAGAAGCACCATATCCAGCTGATCTTCTGTACCATGGGAAGAACAGAGGAGCTAAGAAATAAAGAAGTGTCATCAAGATGGCCAAAAATGATAAGACATGCTTACCTAGGTAGGCTCCTTACAGTAATGTTTTAACATTGGCCTGGAACATTTGCTGATCAGGCAGGATGGGCTAAGCTCTGTCTACACTATACGGATGCCATTAGAAAATATTCATAGTTGGAGCCCTTTGCTGTTGTGACTGCTCTAGAAAAACAGCATCAGATGTCCTGCAGCTCAGGGCATGTGTCCCCCTTCTCCTGGGAGGTCTGGACCAATGGACAAAAGCAAAAGCTAGAATTGCAGTGAACTATTTATTTCATCTTATCTATGTTTATTGAAAAGCTACTCCATACTCAATACTAAGATTAAAAAAAAAGTATGACACTGTTTTTCAAACCTAAGATTTTTTTAACCATTACCATGATCATAGTTTTCTAACCAACTAAAAACTGTGTTAACAACAATTAGGGATGGTGATACTTGCAAAATGTATATATATATATATATATCTCTTAAGTGTTCCCACTGATTACTAAGTCTGAGGAATCCCTATTGGATGTGATCAGCCTGCAGCTAGGAAACAATTTTCACTAGCAACATTTTCCAGAGTATCTATCAGTCATGTGGGATTTCCAATATTTATGGGCTTCTTAGGAAGGCAAGTACCAGAGTCATGAATGAAGGGATGGCTGATTTCCACAAATGATCTATGAAAACCGTGACACATTAGGAAATAATAAAGATCAATAGCTCTGGATTAAAAATAAATAAATAACAGGAGCCCTGAGTTCTACAAGCTCAGCCACAAAAACACTGTGCTACTTCTCTTCTCTGGGCCTCAACTTCCTCATTTGGAAAATGAGGGCTTTGGTGGGCAATGTTCCTTCAAGCTCTGATATTTTCTGCAGTCTATAAAACCCGCATTCAGGGGTGGCCAGGCTGGCTCAGTCGGTAGAGCATGTGACTCTTGATCTCAGGGTTGGAAGTTCGGGCCCCACGATGGTGTAGAGATTACTTAAAAATAAAATCCTTCAAGAAAAAAATTAAAACATACATAAAACCCACATTCATCGCCAGGCCACTCAGCACATACATACTCTGAAAGAGTCAACAAACACCACCAACGTGTAAGGACTAGACGTGAGTCAATAAGTTGTCAGGGAAAGCCCCATTAAACAAACGGACCTTGCTCCTCATTTTCATTTTCAACAGACAGGAGTAAGAATTCAAAGTCCAAGAAACTATGCTGCCTTGCCCTTCCTCACACCGCATTCCAACACAGGATTACTCTTCAAGGCCTCAGAGTCAAATCAGGGATTGTCTCCACATCCAAATCCAATCGAACAAGCCCCATCTGCTGGTTGGCAGCTACGGGGACAAGCACCGAACAGAACGTGAACAGTACTCTTCAAGATGTGGATGTGATTGGATTTAAGGCTACCTTGGAGAGGACTGGTCTAAACAAGAGGTCTGGAAGACCCCTGGGCCCAGGCAGGAGGTCAAGAAAACCTCCACGGGAAAAGAAGTAGAGGGGCGCCTGGGTGGCTCAGTCGGTTAGGCATGTGCCTTTGGCTCAGGTCATGATCTTGGGGTCCTGGGATCAAGCCCCTCATCAGGATCCCTGTTCAGTGGGGAATTTGCTTCTCCCTCTCCCTCTGCCACTCCCCACCACTTGTGCTCGCTCTCTCTCTAATAAATAAATAAAAATAAATAAAATTAAAAAAAAAAAAGATGTAGATGCCTGCCCAGAACTGGTTCC
Organism: Neomonachus schauinslandi; assembly: GCF_002201575.2. Classification (NCBI taxonomy): domain Eukaryota; kingdom Metazoa; phylum Chordata; class Mammalia; order Carnivora; family Phocidae; genus Neomonachus; species Neomonachus schauinslandi. The sequence continues at coordinate 31,342,718 of NC_058419.1, read as the reverse complement.
TCTCCAGTCTTCTCTGGGAGCAACAGCATTTCTTTCTAGAAGCTGTCTGGCCACACATTCACTTGGCCTTCTTTCAGTTTGGGTTTAATGAAAGGCCAGAGTGGGAGGGCTCTTAGAGAGAGGGTCTAGGCCGGATTGCCCAATGTTAGCAGGTGAGCCTAATTCAGCACATGTTTGTTTTTTTTTTTTAAAGATTTTATTTATTTGACAGAGAGAGACACAGCGAGAGAGGGAACACAAGCAGGGGGAGTGGGAGAGGGAGAAGCAGGCTTCCCGCTGAGCAGGGAGCCCGATGCGGGGCTCGATCCCAGGACCCTGGGATCATGACCTGAGCCGAAGGCAGACGCTCAACGACTGAGCCACCCAGGCGCCCCTCAGCACATGTTTTGTGAGAACAGGACGGATCTAAAATGATTTTGATTTTGGAATACCTTTGCGAGGAGCACATACTCTCCCATTTCTGTAGGCAGCCACCCCTCCTGGACTTACACAGAGGAGCCAGGCCCCAAAACACTTTTCAGTTTGAGCTAAGACTCGGAGACCAGACCTTTCCATGACGCCATTGCTGCTTTCTAGTTTCCCTCTTCACATCTGCCCTATGAAGGATCGGCCTCAGCCTGGTCCCCAGCAGCCACCCAAAACTAAACAACCCCAAAGTCAAATTGGTCTGAACCTTCTCTTAGAAAGCATTTAATTCAAATATAAGAGAGCTTCGCCTGCACTACCACCCCAGCCAACAGAGGGAGCACTTGGAAGTGGGCCTGCATACTAAGCACCGGGCTTTTCTCTCCACGGCAGATGGGGGACTAGGGTGGGGTCAGCCAGGTTCTTCAGTGCCTTGAAGAAGAGTCAGAGCACCAGAGCCTCTATGTATGTGCAACTCACTAGAAGGCAGGTCCACGCAAGGAGTTTTCGTCGATGCGATATTAAAAACCAAAACCACAAAAGACCCTGTGACAGGAGACTACTACCTGGAAAGAAAGCAAAACAGTAAATCCCTCGGAGGCATTTCAAATGTGTTTTTATCAAATGTCTGCCGTGTGTCCCATATTGTCCTGAACATGCCCACGTTCAAACACTATGTCTCACTGTCAGATCATGTGTCCCAATTTGTTGTTCAAAAAGTGTAATTACTGGGGTGCCTGGGTGGCGCAGTCAGTTGAGCAGACGACTCTTGGTTTGGGCTCAGGTCAGGATCTTGGGGTCATGAGATCCAGGCCCACATTGGGCTCCACACTAAGTGCAGAGTCTGCTTGGGACTTTTTTCTCCCTTTCCCCCTGACCCTCGTCCCCATGCTCGCCCTCTCTCTCTCTCTCTCTCTCTCTCTCAAATGAATAAATGAATCTTTAAAAAATTAAAAGTAGGGGCGCCTGGGTGGCTCAGTCATTAAGTGTCTGCCTTCGGCTCAGGTCATGATCCCAGGGTCCTGGAATCGAGCCCCATGTCGGGCTCTCTGCTTGGCGGGAAACCTGCTTCTCCCTCTCCCACTCCCCCTGCTTATGTTCCTGCTCTTGTTATCTCTCTCTCTCTCTGTCAAATAAATAGATAAATAATAAATAAATCTTTAAAAAAATCAAAATGAAAATTTTTTAAAAAGTGAGGGGCACCTGGGTGGCTCAATTGGTTAAGTGTCCGACTCTTGATCTCAGCTCAGGTCTTGATCTCAGGGTCATGAGTTTGAGCCCCACATTGGGTTCCATGCTAGGCATGGAGCCTACTTAAAAAAATAAAAATAAAAAATGGGAGATTTTACATTAAAAAGTTTTTATTCCCATCTTTTCTTGAAAAATCAGAAAATATGGCCATGTTGGTCCCATACTCTCATGTGGTAATGACTGGCCAGAGCTGAATAGAAGCTGCCCCTATGTGAGGGGACATGCATTCTCTAAGTAGCCACATTCCTCACCATTCCCTACTGCCTCCTCTACTCCTCTCCTGCAGATGGTTATAGGGGGCTGTTTATTATGACATTTGAACTATTGTTTTTCTTCCAGTAAAGAAGATGAGGTGCGCCTGAGTGGCTCGGTCGAATGAGTATCCCATTCTTGATTTCAGCTCTGGTTGTGATCTTGGGGTTATGAGATTGGGCCCCACGTTAGGATCTGTTCTCAGTGTGGAGTCTGCTTGGGATTCTATCTCTCCTTCTCCCCCTCTCCCTACTCACATGCTCTCTCTCTCTCTCAAATAAATAAATAAAAATCTTAAAAAAAAAAAAAAAAGATGATGAAGTATTTCTCCTGTGTCTAACGGAAGTAGGAAAACAAATGCTAAATATGTGCCACATATTTCAAGAAAAACATAGCATTTTTTGCAAAAATGAAGAATATTGCTATGTGTTCAATATGCCAAACAAATGTGTCTTTCAATAAAATATATCTGTCTTGCTTCACTCATTTAAATCATATGTCTGCACCTACCGGCATATGAGCTGCCACTTCTGCTTAAAATAAACAGACATTCAGACATTAGTCTGTAGGCAAGGAAAATGGATTTTTTCTACTACTTTCCCTGGTTCTTCAGCTGGAATCCTGGAAATCTGACTGACAAAAGACAGATTAACAAGAGAAAAACAAACAGTTAATAAATAACACACATAGCAGAAATACACATAGGGGAAACTCAGTGATGAGTAACTCAAAGGGGTGGTTAGAGCTTGCTCCTATATAGCATCTTAACAAAGAACAATGAGTTTATAGAGAAGTGACGACAAAAGAAAAGGGTTTCGGGCTTCCAAGGGCAGTGAAATGCGGGGATGCAAATATATGGGGGAAACTAATGAAGTAAGGTTCGTTTGGGAAGGCCCACACTGGCATCAACTTTCTGCCTTTTTCATGGCCAGAATCTTTCCTGGGAGAGGGGACTTAGGGTTGTACTCATTTTTCAGAAGGTTCTACTTTTAGTTAGATAAGGGAAACTCTGGGAAGGTTCTTTCTGCATCTGTTGAATCTTAAATGCCTTTAGCTCAAAATAATCCTTAATGCCAAAGTGACACGTGGCAGATTATGATCCCCTACAAATCCTAATGCCCTTTTGCAGCTAGGAGGATAGTGCCCTACTTAGATCCCAGGATCTTTTTCTGTTCTGTTGGTTAGACAGAGGCTGACTCAAGATATCAGGTGATAATCCTCTTTCCTTTTTATTTAAAATGTCCCAGTGATATAGATGTATGTAATCCATGTTGGGAATGCCATAGGAACGCACACACACACACACACACACACACACACACACACACATCTTCCAGTTGATTTTATCGTTACAATAAATTTTCACCCTGAGGATAGATTTTAGATGATATTATGATGCTGTTTAGTGAGTATCTTCCAAGGTAACACGGTACAAAGTACTGGGCAGGCACTGATATTTCTATACACTTAACTCTTTGTCCATACTTCTCTTATGGCACGTAACACTTTTTATTATGTATTAGACACATTTTATAACTCTCTCACTTTAAATTAAATTCCTTCAGAATAAAATTTGCATCTAGTTTGTCTTGATATTCCATGGCACATAAAACAGAGCCTTGCCCTGAGCAGGGACTCAAACAATATTTGTGGCTGGCTGGCTGGCTGGCTGGCTGGATAACAGAATGAATGAATTTCTCCCATAGTCTATTCCCTACTTAACCATTTTGTTCTCTTTCTTCACCATTTCTCCTTTGGGGGCCTGCAGGTGGAGTTAAGCATCTAGCTGAAAAGGGAAGTGAAGGTAGTAAATTTTTTTTTTTTAATTTTAGACACCTAAATCAGGCATGCATATAGTTCATTAGTCCAACATGGGTGCAGACACATAAGACCATTTGGTCATGACCAAATGAGGCCCGCCCTCACCCCAGTAGACTGATCAGCAACCGCCCTCACGACTAGTTCAACCTCAAGACTATCTCCTATGAACATCAGTCCTTAAAGGCACTGCCCAGAATTCTGGGCTCTACCTCCTATTCTACTCAGCTCTGGACCCAACAGACTTATAATCCAATTGAGGACATAAATTCTGGAGAGAACATGGTTTGATGGTGCTCATCTCTGTCTTTTGATTCCTCTGAGAACAGATCACTATAAAGTTTGCAGATACTAATATATGGTTATTTTTAAAGGTGACTTTATCTCTAATACAGTCTTCTTTTATTATTAGTCAATTCTACCATGTGTGGACAAAACTATAAGCAGTCACCAAGAATAAACCTAGTTTTCATATTTTCATATTCCTTTCCAATCAATTCAATTCAGTTCTCATATTCCTTTCCAATCAATTCCTTTCTAATCAATTCCCTCCACTGAAATGTATATTCTAAACTAATCCTAGATCACAGACCACAAGAGCTAGAAATAACCTCAGAGACTGCCTAGTCCAACTCCTTCATTTTATAATGTCTCAGTTTCCTTTTGCTGCTATAACAAATAACCACACATCTCGTGACTTAAAACAACACCAATTTATTCTCTTGTAGCTCACAAAGACAGAAGTCCAAAATCAGTCTCACTGGGCTAAAGTCAGGGTGTTGGCAGGGCTGTTTCCCTCTGGAGGTTCTAGAGGAGAATCCTTCTCCTTGTCTTTTTCAGCTTCTAGTGACCTGTATCCCTTGGCTTGTAGCACCTTCCACCTTCTTCAAAGCACATCACGCCAACCTCTGTTCCGTCATCATGCAGCCACTACCTCCTCCTCCCCTGAATCCTCCTGCATCTCCTTATAATGAACACTGTAATTACACTTGGATGATCACTCCATATGAATATAAACATACCTGCGAAGTTCCCTTTGCCATAGACGATAACATTTGTAGCTTCTGGTGTAGACATTGCAGGGAGGCGAGCATTTTTCAGTTTACTACAATAAACGAGGAGATTGGGGCCCAGAAAGAGGTAATGATCTAGCCTAGGTCACATACCTATTTAGTGGCAGAGTAGAGCAGAGCTTAGACTTTATGTTTCTTGGCTTTCCAACCACCATTCACTACGGAGCCAATCTTTTCAGGGTTAACCCCTGTGCCTTCCAATGTAACAATTAGCTCATCTGATAAGGCACCTTTAAATGGCTAGAATAGGATGATCAGGATCCTCCTCCCTTTTCCAGGCAATATCTGTGTATTTTAGCATATCCTTCCAGAGTTATTTTAATGGTAGAAATTTCAGAGTAGATCAAGAAGAGAGGGTCAATAAAAGCAACATAGAGGGGCACCTGGGTGACTCTATCGGTTAAGCGTCTGACCCTTGGATTTCAGCTCAGGTCAAGGTTGTGAGATGGAGCCTTATGTCGGGCTCCATGCTCAGCATGGAGCCTACTTAAGATCCTCTCTCCCTCTCCCTCTGCCCCCCCCCTCACGCACACACACTCTCTCTCAAATAAATAAATAGATAAATAAATAAATGCAACATAGAGACGAGGTGTGCCAGACTAGAGTTTTCAGAACAATCTAAACTGACAGAGGCTGAGCTGATTAACAAGATTGTATAATCTTGTTGAGAATTCTGAAAATTACTTTACACAGGTAGACTATAGTGTGTATTACCATCAATACACGAACAAATTAATAAATAGTATATACTCTCCCCATTAGCACTCATGAAAGATCTGAGGAAATAGGTATGTTTCAGCAGGAAACACACATAAAATAAAACACAAAAGGGAAGTGACTTATATTCATGGACAGTGAATCAAATTGATATAATTAAGCTCTTATCAAAACAGATGCACTTTCCTCTTAATGATATTTAATAAGACAATTTTAAAAATATTTCTGAAATACAGAAGCATAGTAAGTACCATATTCCTAAAAAATCTCCATCACACTGAAGTGGAATCCATAAATCTCATATTCATGAGATATTGAATTCTATGCCTCCTAACCTGGCTGTGACTTTGCTGAGAGCATAGTAGGAATACCAAAAACTCATTTTGCATTCATTCTGATTACTACAGAGAAAGCATAAATTCTATTTACAATAAAGAGCCATGACAAAGAAGCACTCCATCTCTTGGTTACAGTTAAATTCACACTAAATATAAAATTATTGATTGCTGCCCAGATATATGCTACAAAGCATAGCTCTAAAGATCAATAAATTTAAATGGCGCCAACTATAATGAGCATCAAATCAGCCAATACATTTAGTACAGTGCCTCCCTAAAGGGGAATTATCATCAGGCTCAACACTTTATCTCTGTAGGCAAACGTGTCCCTACAGAAATGGTGCATTCCGCTCTACAGGCAAGCCGTAGAAATCCACTTGATGTATTCCATTACTGACAGAGAATTCACGATAAAAACAAAAAGTAGTATTTTGAAGAAAATGATGGGGACTCTAAACAAAACAAAACCAACTTGATACCTTCTCATGTATGTCTGATTCCCAAACATTAGATTCTTTTTGTTTCTGCTCCAAGCTCATCAGCTACTACTTAACCCAGTCATCGGAGACACTCAACCCTTCCTTTGAGGGTTCCAGGTCCTATCCAAGTTTCAAAACCATGGTATACTCTCTTCTTCATTCACCTCAAGCCCAATCCAGATGGCTCCAGAAGCTTCGTTTTCCTGTGGAGTGAGCAAAGTCATTTCCTCATCTGAAAAATGGGGATAAGAAAACAATAATATCTCATAGGTTTAGGGTAAGAATGAAAGATGTAACTAATATAGGGAGCCTGGCTGGGTACTTGCTGCCCTGGGGGTAATTATTAAAAAAATAACTAACCATAATAACAACAGTAATAATCATAATGAGTTTGCTCCATTTAACTTCTCCCTGTTGGACAGATGAGATCCTCACACTTGCTGTGTTTCCATCAACTTAGATACAACCATCCCTCTCTTTAATTCCAGTTAATTCCATTTTCTCTGCAGAGCTTTTTACGTGGCAAGCCCTATCCCCCATATACGCCCTAAACATATCTTCCAACTAACTGCAACTCAATCTTTAAGGATGAAGTTAATGTTTCTCACACCTACATTTACAATGAAACAAAATCATGGAATTTTAGAGTTGGAAGGGACCTGAGGACAACTCCAATTGTTCTGTGGTCCACGACAGTGTTGACATTCTTTACCACAGACAGAAGGAATAAGAAAGAGGTGGGCAGGGTGGGGGGTGGCACCTGGGTGGCTCAGTTGTTAAGTGTCTGCCTTCGGCTCAGGTCATGGTCCCAGGGTCCTGGGATGGAGCCCCGCATCGGGTTCCCTGATCCGAGAGAAGCCTGCTTCTCCCTCACCCACTCCCCCTGCTTGTGTTCCCTCTCTCGCTGTGTCTCTCTCTGTCAAATAAATAAAATATTTAAAAAAAAAAAAAAGAAAGAAAGAAAGAAAGAAAAGAGGTCGGGGAAGGGCAAGACAGAAGTCAGGTGTCAGTTTGAAGTTCTTCCTTAATTGATTATGGAAAGTTCTGTCAAGCCCAACCTCTTCCCATTATAGAAGGAGAATCTAGGACCCAGAGAGGTTAAGTGATTTGCTCCGAAACTTAGTGGCACAACAAATTTAGTGACAGAGCTTAAATTAGCATCCAAATCTCCTGGCTCCCAATTCAGGGTTCCCTGCTCTTCCTCAGGCACCGTGCTGCCTCAGGGCATATCCTTATACTTGAACAGACTATACTGAGTTCAAGACTGTAAACAATGCTTACTGTGGCTGGCCTAACAAATCTGAGATGCATGTTTACACAATTAAGGCACTTTTAGGCACCCATGCCCTCCTCAAGAGGATAAACTCTCAAGGGCTTGGCTCCTTCCACCAGGACCCTAACCTGTTCAGCTCCAAACTATGCTGGCCACCGGTTCCCAATGTCTGATTCCCAAACATTAGATTCTTTTTGTTTCTGCTCTTTCCATGATGTACCTGACTCATCCTTTACATCTGCACAGTATTATTTTCTTCCTGATGATGACCAAATGAGTATCTACAACCCTGCCTCTCCGCACCGGAAATGGAGTCTCATGCCTCCTTGGATAACAACCAGTCTAGACTGACCCAATTCCCAAGACCTCCTACCACCTGGGCAACCGTGAGGGCTAGAGGGGTGAGTCTCAGAAGCTCATTGCTTCAGGCAGACGATGCTGATACCACATACGGGTGACTGTTAGGTAAGCTCCCAAGATACTTGTTTTGATCCTATAGGGTTGACACATTTAGACGGGGTGATCTCTGGAGTCTAGAGTCTTCTTAAAGGCTGACCGGTGTAGCTTCTGCCTGATTTCCTCATTCTACCTTTCTTCTCTAAGCATTGTTAACAGAGCCCCTTGCAAATAGCAGTCAGGCGCTCCACAAAGGTGCCATGAACTCAACTTCCCCTTCGTATCTGAAATCTGTTCCACCAACCTGCCCCTACCCCTCGCCCCCCGCCAACGTGCGACTGGTAGTCATGTGCATTCCAGCTCTCCCTGAATTAAAAAGAAAAAGAAAAATGGTCTTTAGTATTACTACCTTTGGTGTGTTAGATTTTCAGCAGAACTGAGCTGTAATTTCTGCGGTGTTGATTTGGGAATTTTATTTTCTACACTGCCTGACACCTAAGGCCTTGCCTGCCCTAAGCAGTGTAGGCGCAGGGAGCCATCCGAGTTTGAACAATCCTTCCCTCCAACCTCCGCCATGCCATACACTATGTGGTATAAGCAGCAAGCTAGTTAAATGCAGGGCTCTGACACCCACCCAACTGAGTACAATTCTAGCTCTATCACTTAACTTCCCAGCTAAGTTAATTTACCTCTTTGTTTCCTTATCTGGAAAGTAAAGATAGCAATCCCTCCCAATGGTAAAGTAAAAAAAATCTATTCCGTCTTCTTCCCCATTTCTCGTCCCAAAGCTCCTAATGCTCCTGGAATTTTCAGAGTGTTAAGAGTGTCTTTTGTTATTCATCATGAGCCCTTTTCCACGCGTGAGTTTATGCAACTGGCTGACTCAAGGTGGGTCCCCTAGATAGCTTCAAGATGGAGGCTGCTCACCAGAAAGACCAAACATGCGATTCAGGCGCTGGCATTTTCCCCTGTATTCCCCGGTGAGAGTGCGGGGAGTGGGCGAGAGGGGGATGGCACCGGAGATTGAGTTCTAGCAAAACTCCTGAAAAAGGAGAGCTTGCGGGTTGGTGAGCTTGCTGATGTGCTGATGTGCTGATGTGCTGATGTGCTGGGAGGGGAGCACACCCAGACAGGGCATGGAAGCCCTGTTTCCCCGCCCGTGCCTTGCCCTATTGCATCTCTCCCATTTGGCTGTTCCTGAGTTCTATCCATTATAATAACCCGGTAATCATAAGTCAGGTGCTTTCCTGAGTTCTGTGAGTCATTTTAGGGAACTGTCAAACCTGGTGGGGAGGTCATGGGAACATGTGAATTGGTTGTCAGCCAGGCAGAAGTATGTGTCACCTGGGGACTCCCCCCCCATTGGCAGCTGGTCTCTGAAGTGACAGCAATCATGTGGGACTGAGCCTTTAACCTCCGAAGTCGGAACTAACTCTGGGGTAGTGAGTGTCAGAATTTAATTGAATTGTTGGACACCCTGTTGGTGTCAGAGAATTGGAGAGTTAGTTGGTGTTGGAAAAGACACCACATATTTGATGTCAGAAAGAAAAACCAACAACAGACTGCCTCGTAGAGATGGTCTGAGGATGAAGTAAAATAATCTGCGGCACACGGTAGTAAGTGGTGAATAAGAAGCAGCTTTTACTATTCCTTGCATGACTGTGCTTCTTCCATAGTCTGTGAATCACATCCGATGTCTTATGCTGGACTTGGAATCCTACCTGGAACCCCAACCAGCTTGGCTAGATCCCTCAGTCCCCGTCTGACTCTGGCCACTCCTTCTCCTCTTGGATTAGACCTGTCCTACTTTCCCTAGCTACTAGCTGAAATCCTACTGAAACCAGAAAGATAGAGCCAACCACCTACGACAAAGCATGATACTGCCATGTACTTAACTCCGACTTCTACTTGCGCCACTAGGCGCAAACCATCAGATGAGACCCTCAGGACACAAATACCTGCCCAATTCAAGGTGAATTTTGTCCCATCTCTTTAGATGCTGGGATTTGGATAGTTGGCCATCCTCCTCGGATGAGAGTCTTAACTGAGGTTCAGCTCAATCTTCTCCTCCTCCCCATTCTTGCTGAGTTTCAGTGTGCCTCACAGATGAGTACATATGGGTTTGACTTAAAAGGCGGAACAAGACAGTAAGGTAATGATGGTCTCATGACTTTCAGAGCAACTTACCTCCCAAAGGTCTTAATATTGACTTCAATTAGAACTCAAGACGAGGTACTAATCTTCCCACGATGTTCAAGAAGGTCACCTTTTGTCCAAACATTGCAGACCTTGTCCATGTGATTCACACATTACCAGAGGTTTCTGACTTCTTTTTGAGAATCTAGATACTCCAGCAAAAAAAATTTAAATACCACACTTTCTGCTAACACCCCCAGGGAAGAAGTGAATAGAAAGGACCATTGAGACCATTAAGACTCCCCTGCAACAAGAGTCTGCTTGTCTGAGACCACCACAGGAGGCAGAATGAATGGGACTTCTCAGTTGATTTTTTTTTTTTTTTTTTAAGAATCCTAATCCAATTACCTTCAGCTACCAAAGTCAAAATAAGACTTTCCTGGACCAAGATAGAAGCGAATTCATCTGGACAAGTGAAGTCTGTTAAATCCAAAACCAAACCCCAAACCATCGTGCATATGTATCTTTCTTTATATAACAGACTTGTTTCTAAATGTGCTGCACGTGAAAAGCCTTTTTAAAAATAAATTGACCCATATTTTAAGCACACCAGAGGAGCTTGCTATTTAAAGGAATCTCTGTGAGTCATTTTGTAGAGCAAATAACCACCCATTAATTTATTTGTGAAATCTGATTTCCACACGTTGCTTTTACTTTAAGAGAAAAATGGTAAGCACAAAGTCATGACCAATAGATCATGCCAGAATCTTGCCATCTCTACATTGTAGCTACCATCAGCTGAAAGATCTGTCTCAGTTCCCAGTCACTGACTCATAATGTCATCGAGTCTGAAAGGACCTTGGAGATCAGGAGCCTACTCTTTGACATAGCTAAAATAAGATTCCACCCCATGGTCAAGATCATGAAAGATGACCACACTGGGCACAACAATATTTTGATGCCTAATTTCAAGCACACAGATCTGCAGATCACATACCAGCTAAAGGTATATAGTCTGATCCCAACATGGCTCCGGGGCCCTCGTGTGCATGAAATCAACAGTGTGTGACCAAGCAAACATACGCCAGAGTCCCCAGGAAACTGCAGCTATTAAAAACTGTCTATAGGGGTGCCTGGGTGGTTCAGTTGGTTAAGCATCCAACTTTGTTTTTTTAACTTTTTTTTTTAAGATTTCATTTATTTATTTATTTATTTGACAGAGAGAGACAGCGAGAGCAGGAACACAAGCAGGGGGAGTGGGAGAGGGAGAAGCAGGCCTCCAGCTGAGCAGGGAGCCCGATGTGGGGCTTGATCCCAGGACCCTGGGATCATGACCCGAGCCGAAGGCAGACGCTTAACAACTGAGCCACCCAGGCGCCCCAAGCATCCAACTCTTGATTTCAGCTCAGGTCATGATCTCGGGGTGGTGGGATCAAGCCCTGTGTTGGGCTCCCTGCTCAGCAGGGAGTCTGCTTGTCCCTCTCCCTCTGCTCCTCACCCTGCTTACGCTCTCGCACTCTCTCTCTCTCAAATAAATAAATCTTTCAAAAAAGAAAAGTGTCTATAGGAGGTGTCATGAAGCCAGTCGGGGGAGAGCATCAGCCCGATTCAGGGTCGCTGAGATGGGGGACACTTAGAAGGGACAAGGTGGAGGGAGAGTGTTCTCACTCCCTTTCCCAAGCAGCCAGTACCCTGCCGCAGTCACAGCCCTAAGCGTTCCTATTTTTCACAACTTCCTTACACTTCTTAGCACTTCAGAAACCATAGGTATCCGCTGTTTGACATTTCCCCACGACTATCTCTGCCTGCTCCAAGCCTACCCGATAAACTAACCCTTTGCTTTCCTCATCTTCATTAACACCTACATGGCACGAATTATGGAGATACTCATTTGGTCTACCCTACACAGGAATACACTAAGTATTTCCGTACGTGTTCCCTGCATCCGTCAAAGACCTGAGATAGCTTTCATGCAAAAACATGATACAACAGGGGCGCCTGGGTGGCTCAGATTGTTAAGCGTCTGCCTTCGGCTCAGGTCATGATCCCGGGGTCCTGGGATCGAGCCCCGCATCGGGCTCCCTGCTCGGCGGAGAGCCTGCTTCTCCCTCTCCCTCTACTGTTCCCCCTGCTCGTGCTCTCTCGCTTTCTCTGTCAAATAAATAAATACAATCTTTAAAAAAAAAACATGACAAAATATGACACAATGTTATAAAGGCAATTTTAAGAGGTGGGGAGTAGGGGAAGAGACCAAAGCAAAACGGCCCAGTAACGGAGCTTCTCTGGCGATCTGACTGGGTACCGAGATAGAGCTTGGAGGGTCCTGGGGGAGAGATAGTTAACTTATAGCTTGGACTCTCCCTCTGAAATAGCAACTATGTCCATCAGACTTTTGCTGGGAGAACATGGTTGTACTTGGAACGGGCCTGTCATTGGCGAGGGAGACTTTCAGCTTAGGCAGTATATAATTAAGTGCCAAACTGAGTGGCAGGCTGTGCTATAGCAGGTGATCAGAGGCAAGAAGATCAGCGGGAGCTGTAGGGACTGTAGAAGGCTTTCTGGAGCGGCCAGAGAAGACGCTGGGACTCTGCACATCTCAATTGCTCTCTGACAATGAAGAGAGAGCTTCATTTACTTACGTACTTCCACCGCTCTTTCCCAGTGGTCACACCTACACTTGGCCCCCAGGGGGTCTGCTCCCCCTCCAGGAACCCAAGGAATAAAAGAGCATCCACTCGCACGAAAATTTCAGGGCACTAAATAAAATTCTTCACACATGCAAGGTGAGACATTCGGTCATTTGGCGTCCAGAGGGGCATTGCTCTATCATGTAATTATATTGGTGATTATAATGATACATCCCTCACTGGGAGGGCAGGAGCTGCTCTGGAAATAAGCTGCTGTTGTCTGTGGGAAACGACACCTCTGACTTCCTCAGGTGCTCGGACTCTTGGCAAAATGAACATTCCAGGGTCCTGAGATGCAGACAGGATCACAGGCTGGGTTCCCCGCACAATCTGGGGCTCTTCCTAAGGAAGCCAATTCTCACTCTACCTGATTTGGCATCCCTGAGAACACTCATATTACACACTTACCCGACACAGTTCTCACCAGAAGGACATAGAATAATGCCAATGCTGCCAATAGGGGCACCTGCGTGGCTCAGGCTCTCCCTCTGCTGCTTTCCCTGCTTGGGTTTGTTCTCTCTCTCTCTCTCTGTCAAATAAATAAACAAAATCTAAAACAAAACAAAAACAAATGCCGCCAATAAAAAAAAAAGTAAGTAACACTTCTGTAGCATTTACTATAGGCCAAGAACTGTTGTACGCTATTTACACATGTTAAATCATCTAACCCTTGTGAGGTAAATGCTGCTGTTATCGCCCATCTACAGATGACAAAACTGAGGCCCAGAGAAGGAAAGGAACTTGCCCAGGGTTCCACAATTAGTACATGTCAAAGCTGCAATTCCAGCCCACGCTACCTGGTCCCAGAGTCTTCGCTTTTAACGACTGTGCCGTACTGCCTGATCTGCAGAGCAAGAGGCAAAGGACGACCCTTTACTATCACCCGCATCGGCCCAGGTAGAAGTAACATAAAGTCCAGATAACAGGGCTATTCTCGGGAGAACACAGACTAGGCTGCCAACTACACGGTATGATTTGGGAACAACCGAGCAGAATCTCATGACCGAAAACATCCCCCACCTTCTGTAAAAATATCCCAAATTTCCACCGTTCAAAAGTCACTTCTCTACTTCTTAAGGGCTTTGGCATTTTCAAGAATCCCTTATGAAAAGGTAAATATCACAGGGCAAGGTAATCCCTTAAATCCCTATCAGGCATCTACAGTGTGATTTAAAAAAAAAAAAGTTCATTGAACTTGCACTCATAAGAGTTGGCTTCCGGCTCTAATGCCAATTAGTACCTGTGTGACATCGGGGAAGATGCTCAACTTCTCTGAGTCTCGGTTTCCTTATCTGTTCAGTGGCAGTGGTAACACCTGCAGGGACTCCCTCATAGGATCGTTACAGGAATTTAATGGTTGCAAAAGCATTTTGCAGACTTTAAAGGACTCTACTACTATAAGCTGTTCTTTTTTTTTTTTTTTTTAAGATTTTATTTATTTGACACAGAGAGAGTGACAGCGAGAGAGGGAACACAAGCAGGGGGAGTGGGAGAGGGAGAAGCAGGCTTCCTGAATAACAGGGAGCCCGATGCGGGGCTCGATTCCAGGACCCCGGCATCATGACCCGAGCTGAAGGCAGAAGCCTAATGACCGAGCCACCCAGGCGCCCCCTATAAGCTGTTCTTATGATCGGCTAAACCCCTGGTAGGAAAATACGAATTAGTGGACTACCAAAGAAATGTACTCAGCCAGTATAAGATGGACAGACAAGGCATAAACCGAAAAGAATCATGGTCCAACTGACTCAAAACTGTCAGCCTGGGCAGGTGAGTCTCTTTGGGGCTTGATCCCACCTGACCATGAATCTCCACTGGCTCAGCTCTGGCTCTTCTTGACTTTGGCTCCTGCAGCGGAACACTCTTTGGCTCGGCATTCCAGGCCCCAGGGCCCCAGACTTGGCTCTAGTTTCTGGGGCCCTAGTCTATTTCTTGACTTTCTTTTCTGGTGTCTTGCTGCTGGTAGCACCTGCCCTTGGCTCCATTTCGACCTGTGACCTAGAGCACCTTCCCGCTGTCCGACGTCCTCAACTCACTCAGCCCCCCACTTACACCAGCACCCTGGAACCTTGCTTCTCTGCCTCAATCATCAAGTGTCTATTGAGGGCTTAATATGGGACAGGCATAGCATTCCCTCTACCAGGCGAATGGTTCCTTCAGCTACGATAGCAGGGAGCTGGGGGTGACGGGCAGGGCACAGGGGCACCAAGATGGAGGTGAGGAACATGGAAAAGTAGGAAGGAAGGTAAAAGGACAGTCTTTGTCTGCTCTACTCTTTTGCAGAAAAGAGTATCAACTGTCATAGAGGTGCCTGTTGATTAAGCACCTACTCTGCGCTATGCATTTGGAATACATACATGAAAGGCACAGTCCCTGACCTCAAAAGGCTTGACATATAATGAGGACAATGGGCAGGTAAAGAATACTGTTAAAAGGAAGCTCTGTTCCTTTGGTCACCAATTTGTCCTCTATAGGCCTTAGGTAAAGCATGATTATAATACAGCAGTTTGAACATGGGTGCCAAGCTTGGTTTGAAATATAAATTGTGATGGGCTACTTTTTCTGCTACATATATTTTCCCTTCAGTTTCTCTCTCTCTCTCTCTCTTTTTTTTTTAACTGGGATATAATATATATAAAGTGCACAAGGCTTATGTGAATCACTCAATAAATTCTTATTTATGTATACACCAACATAACTACCACCCAGATCAATATATAAACTGTAATAGCATACCAGAAGCTTCTCCTGTAACACAAGATTAACCACATCCCACCACAATGAAGTTACCACTATTTTGATTTTCGTGTAATAGGCTCTTTAGAATTTTTCAAAGCACTGATGAGTTATATTTGTTTGGAGAACTCTAGCCTCTAAATGCTGATCTTCCTTGATATACTTGAACATCCCAGCCCCTAAAGATTTTGTTATCCTTAATATGCTTAGGCTACCCAAGATCCTAGCAGTCTGGCTACCCCTCCTCCCCCATAATAATTAGGACAATACCTGTCAGCAAAAGAAGGGACATTTGGGGGCACCTGGATGGCTCAGTTGGTTGAGCGTCTGCCTTCGGCTCAGGTCATGGTCCCAGGGTCCTGGGATCGAGCCCCGCATTGGGCTCCCTGCTCTGCAGGAAGCCTGCTTCTCCCTCTCCCACTCCCCCTGTTTGTGTTCCCTTTCTCGCCGTCTCTCTCTCTGTCGAATAAATAAAGAAAATCTTAAAAAAAAAAAAAAAGGGACATTTGGAACAACAGGACACAAATAGGGGACATACCACTGCTGGAACCCACTGACAAAAGTTATCTCTCTGCTAGATGGCCAAGATCGGACTCAGCTTTGTTGAGAGCCCATGGGCTTAATCTGTTCTTCTGCTAACACCATGGTTTACCTGGAGCAAAAATAAAATGTCACCCTTACTCCCCCGTTGTGGTTAAGGAATGTACCCTTATCTTCCCCACTGGAACTCAAAAGGATGGAAAGTATTATCAACACTTGCTAGTCTTTTATCCATACACTGGGAATCTGTGTCTTGTCCTAAAGGTACACTCATCTAACAAGAAAGACTGCTCCTCACTTCATCTTTAGAACTAGGAAATGAGGGCACCTGGGTGGCTCAGTTGGTTAAGCGTCTGCCTTCGGCTCAGGTCATGATCCCAGGGTCCTGGGATCGAGCCCCACGTCGGGCTCTCTGCTCAGCGGGGAGCCTCCCACTCCCCCCCTGTGCTCTCTCTCACTATCTCTGTCTCTCTCTCTCAAATAAATAAAATCTTAAAAAAAAAAGAACTAGGAAATGAGTATTTAATGAAACCAACACACAATAGAAGCAATCAGAGCTATAATGAAGATCGATATATGGCACAACGGGAGACTAGAGGGGTGAGAATCTGAGTAGAGATGACCTCCCAGGGACAGCTACGCTTAAGCTGACTTAAAAGAGGGGACAACCTGTGCAAGAGCTCAGACATCATGAAAGGACATGATATTATCAGATGAATCACGTAGATCAGTGTTGCAGAGGGAAAGGATGGATGGGCACAGAGATAAACCTAGAGAAAATGGTAAAGATCATGAAGGGCCTTATATGACCTATAAAGAAGTTTAGATTTATACTATAAGCAATGGAGAACAATGAAATAATTTTGAACTGGAGAGTGGCCCGATCAGATTTGGATTTTTAAAAATTACTCAGCCAGAAGCGTGGAGAATGGAATGAGGAAGAGACAGAAGATGGCTGCAATGATCCAGGTGGGACATGGTGAGGTATCTCTAAGGCGTCCAGGTGGAGATATGCTGTTGTCTGCATATCTAGAATATGTAGATTATGTAGATCATGAATGAATATGGATACCCATACGAATGAATATGGAGCTTAGAAGAGAAATCTAGGTTCAAGGTGAGGTTTGGGGGCCATCTGTATATAAATGGCAGTGGTTTAGGGGCATCTGGCTGGCTCAGTGGGTGGAGCATGAGATTCTTGACCTCAGGGTCGTGAGTTCAAGCCCCACATTGGGCACGGAGCCTACCTAAAAATTAAAAAATAAAATAAATGGTAGTGGTTTAGACTGTCTAGGAAAAGTGTACGGGACAGAGTAGAAGGTCAAGATTAGAGCCTTGGGAAACAACAACACTGAAGAGTCCAGCCAAGGAAGCAGAGCCAGAGGATGAGGTAAGAGGTAAGAGGAAAAAACAAGGACAGCAGATTGGCACAGTAGCCAAAGGAAGGAAGATTTCAAGGAGGGATTGGTTATTTCACATGCTGTGAAGCGCTGCGAGGTAAGTATACATTGGTTTGGCAATGGAGGTCGCCCGTGACCTTGGTGTGAACGGTATCATTGCTAAATCACACCACATGGGGGAGTGAATGGAGGAGTAAATCGGGAGCAAGGAAGCGGAAGCTACCAGTTTTAGAAGCTTTAGCTGGAACAGGAAGAAGAAAGTGGAGGAGGGGGGAATCTGCTATAGATCGAATGTGCGTGTCCCTCCAAAATTCGTATGTGGAACCCTAACTCCTAAGGTGACAGTATTTGGAGGTGGGGCCTTTGGCAGATGATGAGATCATGAAGGTGGAGCTATCATGAATGGAATTTGTGCCTTTATAACAGAGACCCCAGAGAGCTCCCTGGCCCCTCGTGCCATGTGAGGACATAGCAAGAAGACAGCCATCTAGAAACCACAAAGCAGCCTCTTGCCAGACACTGAATGGGCCAGTGTCTTGATCTTGGACTTGATCAGTGTCTTGATCTTGGACTTCCCAGTCTCCAGAACTGTGACAAATAAATTTCTGTTTTTAATAAGCCACCCAGTCCATGGTATTCTGTTATAGCAGCCTGAACTGACTAAGAACCGTAGTTCAGAGAGTTCGTTTATAAGACAGACCTGAACCATTGCCAGAAAGTACTGTTCCATTGGAAATATTGTCAAAGGGAATCAAGCATCAGATGAGATACTGACCAAAATAACTTTTAAGACTTAAACTCAGAGGTTTTATGATTCCTGCTGATAAGGGATGGAACATCCAACATAAAGGCTCCTCCCAGGTGCAGAGGAGCTTTCTGAAACTTTTATGTGCAACAGAAAAATTAAATATTCAAATAATGCATTTCTCTTTGGCCATAAATATAAAGAAATGAATGGAAAGTGAGACTGTGACAGAAATCATTTTTCAGGCCTTTGGCTGTTAAATCCACAAGGTCAAACAAAACCATACAACCTATGTTGAGGAAGGATACAAATTATTGCTATCCCTAGGATTTTACCTAATTGGTGTATAGATAACAATTTTTAAAGTCCCTCATGGTAGCAATTTACTAACAGAAAAAACAAGTCAATTGTAATGGCCTATAAATTAACATATTACTTATTAAGCAAATTTTACCCCCAAGTACATCAAAACATCTTAAACATCTGCACAACAGGGGTTGGAAAGCTAGGTAATTGAAACAGAGTTAAAGAGGCACCTGGGTGGCTCAGTCGGTTGAGTCTGACTTCTTAAGAATCTGACTTCAGCTCAGGTCATGATCCCAGGGTCCTGGGATCGAGCCCCGCATCGGGCTCCCTGCTCAGTGGGGAGCCCACTTCTCCCTCTCCCTCTGCCCCTCCCCACTCATATTCCACTCTCTCCCCTCTCAAATAAATAAATTAAATTTAAAAAAAAAAGAAACAGGGGCGCCTGGGTGGCTCAGTCGGTTAAGCATCTACCTTCGGCTCGGGTTGTGATCCCAGAGTCCTGGGATTAAGTCCCACATCAGGTTCCCTGTTGCTTCTCCCTCTCCCTCTGCCTGCCACTCCACCTGCTTGTGCTCTCTCTCTGCCAAATAAATAAATAAAATCTTTAAAAAAAAAAAGAAAGAAAGAAAGAAAGAGAGTTAAAATTCTCTAGAAGAGTCATAAGCTCAGCCAAGAAATATTTATTGAGCCCCTACTATGAGCCAGGCATTGCTCTAGTAACTAGATATCAACAAAAAATAGATGTGTTGATTTATGTAATTCCTTCTGGAGCCTCATCAACACAGCTGGAAGAACTGCCCTCATTTCCAAACTGTTTGAATTTGTGGCCATTTCTATCCTAAAGCCATATTTATCTTCCTATAGAAAGACATGGAATATTACCGCTGGAGAGACCTGCAAGGATTATGGCCTCAACTATCCCATTTCACAGATGGCAAAGTTGAACTAATGAGAAGATTAAAATAAATTGTTAATGACTGGAGCCAGGGCTAGAGCCCAGAATTCCTGAGTTTTGATTCAGCGCTTGCTCTACTGATGGAATCACATCAATAAAACCATGTCTCTCCCCCAAAACCCACACTAACCTCCACCTCTTTTGGTCAGCTTTTCAATAATCAGTTCTGCATTTTTCTCTAAAATAGCAAAGTTTCTATGACCTGTGGGCTCTTGGCCCAGATTTAAACATCAAGCCTAAGGATTGCAAACATCTCTCATCCACGGGAGGCTGGGGGTGGGGGCAGATGGCAAAGATCGCCTAGCTTTGTGCATTTCGTTAAAGCTTCCAAAATTCCAGGAAAATATTGGGTATGTTTTATCTCTATTGTTGGCTGCTAGGGAGAAGAATGTGTCATCTTAAAATTTCTATTCAGAATTTTAATTAAATTGTGGCCTGTGGCAAAATAGGAAAGCATTCAAATCAAATGCTAGGGTCTCTTTGTTTATTTTATGAGCTCTCATCTCTAACTAGTTCTCGCTGAAATAATTAAATGTCTTTTCGGCAAATGGACTGTACAGGCTGTTTGGTTTAATGTTTCTTATAAGCTGGCAAGTATGGGCTTTATAATTCAGTTGAGTTCTGCCCTTCCCCACCCTACCCCACCTCCCCCCAACCACACACACATTTTTCTCCTCTCTTCACCATACAGGCTGACTCAAAGGTTTCCGAGGGTCAGAATGGCATTAATGCACCTGTAGGCCAAAGCGGAGGCTGTTGGAGGCTGAGCACATTGCATTTGACATTAATAGGTCAGAGGCACTCCTAGATTGAAATTGCTGAAGGTGGAGAGGACACACAGTGTAGTCAATGAGGCCTCTTGGTCTGACACTGATGCATGAAATCTCTTATTTACTGACCCACTGTATTGCAGGAAAGAAAAATTGCTTTTTAAAAATTATAGATAGAATCCACATGGAGGAAGGGACCGCAGAATTTACCTGGGGAGTGTGAATGTGTGTGTGTGTGGGTGTGGGTGTGTTAGGAGGAGGGGTATGCTATTCTTCTGCTTCATAAAACACAGTTATGGATCCTTTGGGGATAAAAGCCTAAGCCTAGGGCTGAGTCTGAAATGGGGAGATTTAGTCAAAAGGGATATAATTGCCTACATAATAAAGTAGAAAAGAGGTCTTTCTAGGAATAAAGAGATGGTTCCTGTGAGCAATTACTTTCGGCTTCCTCTAAACAGAGCCCTGCCCCAAATAGGAGATAGAAAGGGAGTGTAAGAGGGTACAGAGAGCTAAAGGGAGTGTAAGAGGGTACAGAGAGCTTAGAAGAGGAACTTTGTCATTCTGACAGCTAACTTCTAATATGTGTTCGCCATGTTCTTCCAGGCACCAGGCTAAGTGCCTTTCCCCAACTATCTCATGTAATCTTCCCAACAGTCTTACGAAATTGGGACCGTTAGTCTCCTCATTTTACAGATCTCTTCGTTGACGTTTAGCCGTGTTAAATGACTTACCAAAGGCTCATAGCTACTAAGTGGCAAAGTTGGCCTTCCTATCTGTTGCCCCCATCCTCCTCCAAAGAAAGGGGGAAATGGGGCGCCTGGGTGGCTCAGTTGGTTAAACGACTGCCTTCGGCTCAGGTCATGATCCTGGAGTCCCTGGATCGAGTCCCGCTTCGAGTCCCGCATCAGGCTCCCTGCTCGGCAGGGAGTCTGCTTCTCCCTCTGACCCTCCTCCCTCTCATGCTCTCTGTCTCTCATTCTCTCTCTCTCAAATAAATAAATAAAATCTTTTAAAAAAAAAAAAAGAAAGAAAGGGGAAAATGGTGTGAACTTGTGAAATCTGAGCCTCCAAGCTGCTAGGCTCACTTAACCTAAATAATAGTGGTGCTGATAATGCAGGGGGAAGGGGACAGATCCTGGGCACTTATGATACGCCAGGCATGGTGCTAAGCACTTTGGAGGAGTCAGGTCATTTCATCCTCGTGACAACGTTCAGAGAAAAATATTTGTCTTCACTCTATTTTGCAAGTGAAAAAACAGTGTCTTCAAGGTTAAGGAACTTGTCCAAGGCTACCTGGTTAGAGAACGGAAAAGCTGTAGAGTAAGAACAGATCTCCACAAGCTGGAGGGACCCCAGGGCCTAAGGAGAGAGTGGTCTACCAGTAGGCCAATCCCTCCCGTGAGCTGAGGCCCAGGATATTTTGGAACCCTGAGGTTCAACACATTTTACACTGCTCCCTCTTCTATGCTGAGATCTATCCTGGAAAAGTAAGCCGTGGAACACTTAGGCATCACACAGTGGAGATATAATAGAGTCAAGAAATATTTGGTGAATACATGAATGGAGTCTAGTCTATAGTTTTTAATTTTTTCCTCTTGTGGCCCTGTAAGCTCCATGTCTCTATGATGAGCTGAATGTTTTCATTCGAGTTTCGAATGTACCAAAGTCTAGAATAATAAAAGATAATGAGTAAGAGAAAGGACTTATTTGTGGTTAGATCATTGGGATGTGGAAAATTTTAAAAAGAAATAGATCTCTCAAGGCCCTTACTGTTTTGGGAAGGGCAAATGTGCTGTGGGGACTAGGCTTCCAGGGAAGTAAAAAAGAGTTAAGAATGACAAGAGGAAGGGTGGTATGGGAGCTAAAAGGGATCTGGCATTTTCCATAGCTACTATGTACTTGGTCCTTTTATATACTCTAGGTCATTTAATCCTCACATCTATCCTGGGAGGCAAGTGTTATTAACTCTGTTTTATAATATGAAAATTGAAGCTTATAATTAAGTAACTTGCCCAAAGTCTCACATACAGGAAGTGGTGTGGAGCTGAGATTCCATCTCTGGTCTGACTTTTTCTAGAATACTCACTGCTCCTTCAAGTTAAGTTCAAAACAGAAGGGCATTTTAATTGAGCATGGAAAAGAAAAGATTTCAGGTTTAGGAAGACAAAAAAATATGGCAAAGAACTTGTGGAAAGGCCCAAACCAAGATCAGCAAGATTTGAGGGAACTGGAAGACAGGCCCTGATGAATGAGATAATTATCAGGAAAGGGGTATTCTATGTTCTCTACTATATTACCCATATTTCCTTGGGTAATTACTCGGTAATTGTAGTAACTATCTGGAGCAAAAGAGTGAAAGCTGCAGGCAGGAAGACAGACGAGAGGCAGCAATGCAAGATGGTGGGGAATAAAGATAACAGTGTCCCTAAGACCCCTGCTCAGAGACCTTTCCCCAGCTTCTGGATGGCAGAAGGGCATGGCAGACCTGCTGCTAGCCCCCAACATCTACCAACAATGAGTTTTTTGAAGCTTCACAGCTTTCAGTCTTCTTTCCACCTCATGCAAGTCAAAGCTAGGCCCAGGAAGTAAAGATGATTCCCTGCGATTCAAAAGCCCACTCTATGCGTGTTATTTGAGGTCCTCCCAGAAGCACATGTCAAGAAGGGACCCAACATGGAAAGATTTTCATAGCAGAAGTGAGTGTGTGTAAGAAAAGAGGAAGGGAGTTGTGACGAAAGCCTGACCCTGACGAAGGGAGAGAGGCGGGAAGGTGGAATGGGAGTGGTCTGGACTACCATGTAGTTTAAGGAAGCTTCTCCAAGTCCTGGAGCCAAAGGTGACCAACAAAGCAGTGCACATATCTACCGGCACTAAATGTGCCTTGGGCTCCCCACTGGACACAATCGCAGGAGGGAACAGCCCATGGGAAGGGCCAGAACACAGCAGCTGAGGCCCTCAGTCAATTTACCTATTCTAGACAGTCTGCCAGTCCGACTCTAAGGGGCCCCAACACACCCCCTGACTCCTCTGTTCGTAACGGGTAGATCTCAGCCAAAGGATCATTTCCCAAGGGAAGTCCTTCCTCATCCCAAACCCCCGACCCCAGGCAAGGTAAACTTACCTTTTTATATGCTTTCATGAAAACTTGTTCCTTTCCTTCAGAGCACTTGTCTCAATTTGTTCTTACATATTTATTAGTGTGATTATTAGATGAATGAACATCTCTCTTACTAAATTCTAAACTCCATGAGAACAGGAACCATAAACTGTCTTGTTCACTGCTTTACCCTCAGTGCGTACCACAGGGACTAATAGTAGACCCTCAATGAATACATTTGGAATAAATGGATGCAAATGAATACATGTCGAAGAACAAATATGAGCTGTATAATCAGTTCTAATCCCCCCCACTACTGGTAACTATAGAAGGCCCAGGGCTGGGATCAAGGACACATAGCTGGAAAGGGTGAGAGTGAATAGACAGGTTCTTGGTAAGGATGGCAACAGAGGATCCTTAACCAACTGAGCCACCCAGGCGCCCCCCTTTTTTTTTTTTTTTTTTTTTTAAAGATTTTAACAACAGAGGATCCTTAAGCGGGCATGAGCAAAGGCGAGCTGAGGCTGGAGCCTGCTAGACCACGCGGACTGAGATTCAGGTCGGAGGAATTAAGGTAAAAAAGAAAGAGTGAATATACTCACTTTGGGGAGTGAGAGAGATCATGAACATTGACCAAATAAGCACCCCTTTACGTGATCAAGCAGTCTGGTCCTGGAAACGTGGGGTCAGGGCTATAGCAGACATACAAGGAGCCAAGGAAGTGGAACCCATAGCAAGGCAGGAGCCCAGCCATACAAAATAGCCTCAAGGACTTCTCCAGAGAAGCGAGGTTGTGTCAACAAGGTCTGTGGATCTTGGCCAGGTTTTCCCCGCTCAGGTCTTCTCTGGTAGCCTCTCCTAGTCTTAAAGGGACCACATCCTCTGAGGACTCGGGCTGGGTTCGTGGGGGCAGCTCCCTGCCTCATAACTCTTATCAGCTGACAGCCCTATACAGTCCTCCAGGACCACTTGAAATTCTACCTTTCGAAGCCTTGGCTTTTTCCCTTCAAACAGTGGGATAAAATTTAACTTCACAGGATGATTAGGACTAGAGAGAATAGTATGAGATTACTCATAATAATATGAACGGGCTCTAAGGGGGTTTCTTGCAGACTCACAGTATTTTTACACCAAAACATAAAATTGAAATTAAACAAAGCAAAAATTTCCCTGTACTCCGCTGATGATAAAAAATGGCTTTGGACACACAATATGCACAAAATCTTTAGAAAATCTTGTCAAAATGGATAGTCCCTCATCTAGTCGACTCAGGATCAGCCTATGGGTCAGAAGATGTAGAAAATCATAGAATTCTGGGCTCTCTGAGCTGAGGGGGTGCCTCAAGATTAGTCCAGTTTGCAGGAGGGAGCTGTGAGAATGTTGGGGATAATTACTGATTGTCAAATCCCATGAATCTGTGCATCTTCACAGAATTTCATTAAGTGGGACTTTGGAAGACCAGTGTTAGAATTCACTTTCTTCTAGAGAGTTGGAGCAAACTGCAAATTTATTCCAGAGCCAAGTGTAACACAGATGAAGCAAATTCCGTTCAGCCTGAGACTAGGGTCTAAACCCATGCATATTTGCTTGAAAAGTCATCCTGGATCATTCAGGTAAAATGAGTCAGTCAAAACTGCTGTAAATCACAGTTAATCTCTCCCAATTTCTTTTTTTTTTTTTTTAAGATTTTATTTATTTATTTATTTTTAGAAAGAGAGTGTGCCCACACACAGTAGAGGAGCAGAGGGAGAGGGAGAGAGAGAATCTCAAGCAGACTCCCTGCTGAGCGCGGAGCCCCACTGGGGACTCGATCCCACAACCCTGACATCATGACGTCAGTCGAAATCAAGAGTCAGAAGCTTAACTGACTGAGCCACCCAGGTGCCCCCATCTGTTCTAATTTCTGATTCCAGTTGAGTGGTTACATGGTCCTAGAAGTCAGAGTCTTGCTCTGTTCTTGTCTATTTTCCTGACTCACTGAGTTGAGGGTGCTCACTCACTTAACCTTTGTGTCTCTTTCATCATCTGTAAAATCTGGGCTACAAATACTTAACTGTATACAAAGCCATTTTTTTTTTTTTTTACTTCATCAGTGTCACTCACAGCATAACACACCACCTCCTCAGTCAAAACAGTACCGCTTTTGTGAAAACACATTAACTCCAAAGATAGACTTCAACTGAATTTGATGATTGTCTCTTGGAGCCTTAGCACAATGGGAAGACAAGTCAGAATAAAATACAGTTCTCGTCCTAAAACAGTGAATCCCAAACACCGCTCCACACACTGGGACTAGCCCCTGACAGTGTTTACACAAGTCCATGGCGAAACGAAAAGAAAAACAAAGAGGACAATACAGAGAATGTTCTGTGGCTCTACACATCTATTCAATTTGAAAGAATTTCCTTTATTACAAGTTTCTTATGAATATTTCCCTTCTAATTTTTTTCTAGGTGCTGAAATGATTTTTTTTATCTTAGGGTGGCAGTTGCCTCTTTTTAACAGCCTCACTTAGCAAAACCAAAGAAAAAAAAAAACAGGCAAAAATTCAGTCCTTTTTTGTCTTTTAATTTTATTGGTCAGATAATTCAAAATGAATGAGACTCGCTAAATAACTTCCACCTACTTAAGTCACATGATCAATCCAGTTTATAGTTTAGTCCAGAAAATTGCTTAAATTTGTTATATAGAAGTTTCTGTTCTGGGAATTGTTTGAATTTATAATTAGAACCTCCAAAAAAAGAAAACAGATTTGGAGCTCAAGCTACAGCTAAAAACAAAACACAACAAAAGGAGCAAAGCCAATAATAACCAAATGGTGCCTGGCACGAAGGCCTTCAACAAATATTTGTTGAATAAGTAAATAAATTATCAAGTCAAACAAATGCAAATTCAAGTAATACCTAGACAGCAGCTACAAAACAAAACAAAACAAAACAAAACAAAAAACCCACAACAATAAAAAAACAAAGAAACAACAACAACAAAACATAAAAAACCAGAGTGATAAGAGGATTTTCACTCTTTGGTCAAAATAACGTGTAAAATGGCTTTTCTTTTCTAATTTTTCTTTTCAGTTAGAGAGAACTCCTAAGTTTTATATGCCTTCAGCCTAGGAAAGACCTATAGCTCACTTTTTTCTCTTGCCAAGAGAAAATAAAAAGGCCGTGAGGGGTGCCTGGCTGGCTCGGTCACAAGAGCATGCAACTCTTGACCTTGGGGTTCTTAGTTCAAGTCCCACTTGGGTGTAGAGATTACTAAAAAAAAAAAAAAGAAACTTAAAAAAAAAAAGGTGGTCAGAAGAAACTGAAAACAATTAGGAAATTATATAGACTCATAGAAGTTAGAGACAGAGATTTAGAAATCACCCAACCCATTCCTTTCAATTTACAGTATAAGGAAACAGCTCTGAGAAACTTGCCCAGGTCGCCCATCCTTTTACCTTTGGACCTTGAGAACAAAACCAAGATACTTCCTTTTTTTTTTTTTTTTAAGATTTATTTATATATTTGAGAGAGAGCTCGCAAGAACAGGGGGGAGGGGCGGAGGGAGAGGGAGAGGGAATCCCAAGCACACACTCTGCTGAGCAGGAGCCCCACATGAGACTCAATTCCATGACCCTGAGATCATGACCTGAGCCAAAATCAAGAGTTGGACACCCAACCGAGCCACCCAGGTGCCCCCAAACCAAGATACTTCTGCCATCTGGCAGCAGTATACCCTAATTGCAGGGGGAAGATAGGCATCATTTTGAAGACTGCTTGGATAGTCAAACTACAAACTTAAAAGTTTTAAAATACATTCAAAGGACAGAGGAAACAAAACAGTAAGATAGGAAACGTTCACATTAGAATTCATGGTGAAGGGTAAGAATTCTAGGGACAGTGGGTTGTGGAAGAGCAAAGGGCCAAAGACTAGAGTGGGCATGATGCATTTGGGGAAAATTGAGAGCCAGTGAGTTATAAGTGACTTGTGTACGTGTTGGCTATCTTCAGGATTATTCCTGTGCTAGCATTCATCAACACTAGATTGGCAAAGAGCTCTTACTATTGACCAGCTACTAGGATATGGAAATAGTCTTGCTCAACTGAAGCTCACATTAATAATTACATCCATGTTATTACAAAGATACACTGACAAAACCAAAATAGCGTATGTATAAGGCCGTTCAATAGAGAATCATTTGTAGTAGCAAAACACTGGAAGCAACTCAAATGTCCGCCAGTTGGGAACTGCTTAAATAAACTATGGTACATACCCACAAAGGGTATTATTCAGCAATTTAAAAATTAAAGAATGAGGAAGACTTCTATATTCTGATATGGTATATCAACAGGATCTATTACTAGGGAAAAAAGCAAAAGTAAAACAATGCTTCTAATATGGCACCTTTTTAGTAGCCTAATCTAAAGGGAAACATACATATTCCCTCCACATGCCCACATTCACTTATAGTTTCAAAATGATACAACATAAAGAGGCACCTGGGTGGCTTTGTCAGCGAAGTGTCTGACCTGAGCTCAGGTCATGATCTCAGCGTCCTGTGTCTGACCTGAGCTCAGGTCATGATCTCAGCGTCCTGGGATTGAGCCCCACGTCGTGGTCCCCGCTCAGCAGGGAATCTGCTTGTCCCTCTCCCTCTGCACCTCCTCACGCTCACTCTCTGTCTCTCACAAATGAATAAAATCTTAAAAAAAAAATTGACACAACATGAAGGATAAACAATAACTAACGAAGATGCTTCTCTATAGTGCAAGGGAGGGTGAACAACACCGGGATGACCTTGGGATTTCTTTAAATATACTTTGTTATATCCTTTGACTTTGGAACAAAATTAATCAAAAAGAAAAAATCCCTAAAAATAGAAAGCAAATGGAAACAAATGAACTGAACTTTATACTAAATTGGTGACAAAGCAATATGGAGAAAAGAATTATTTCAACTTGACTTCAAGACACAGGATTTTGACTGTACATCCCAAATTGGATATACTGTCAGGACACAGAGAACTACAAAGAAATTCTGAACTGCATTCAGTAGTTTTACTGTTAATGATAATAGTGCTATTTTTATTTTTATAGGGAGCTATATTATAGGTAACTATGTTAATGCTATTAAGAACCAAGATGTTCAAAATAAGAGAAAGGAGATACATACACAAACTCGAAGCTAGGTAAAAACCCTGCAATGTTCAATTTAAATTGGAAATATCACTAGAAATTCAGGGGTTTTTTTAAACAAAAAAGTCATTTCTTGCCCTGACCATTGAAGAGTCCAAGAAGCAATGACCACATTATTATGTGGACCCGGACACAAATTATGATCTCTGAATATCATCCCCCACGAAATAAAGAGGATTCCTTAGAGAAGTCTCTGACTCCAGGTCTGGGATAGGGACTGTGCTAGATGAGCTGGGGAGGTCTTCTGGTGCAGGAAAGCAAGGAAGCTATAACAACTACTGTGGTCATGCCCAGAGGCCTCATGAGTCAACTTTAAAGGGGCTCCCACTAGCCTACTATGGGGCAATTGGGGTATCAAAGTAAAAAATCACTGACTTACTGAGACACATCCAATATATAAAAATCTCTGAATTCATCATGAGCTGATAAAAACATATTAGTCGCCATTGAAGCTTACTTGGACACCAAAATCATTCTGAAAATTGATAACTACAAGGCAAAAATCACACAATTGTCCTACCTTTCCTACAAGAACTGCATTTCAACATGGACACGATGTAGATGAGGGAAATGTCTTCTTTATAGAATTCTAGCTAATGCAGAAGAAATGATGGCATTGGAAGATCAACAATCTCCTCCTTCTAAGGAAATAATGGACCTAGGCCATGATCATCCGTGACTGCTAAAATCATCAGCTTGAAGCTTGATAGGGATACTATAATGCAAAAATCAGCCTGAGCCACCTGAATGAACCCCACTCATCAACCTTAATATTATAAAAAGTGAGACACCAGACAGTATAGACCTTCTGATGTCAAGATGCGATAAAGGAAAAAGAACACCACCCATGAGGGATTCTTAACTTAAAAAGTGAACCCGAATCTAATCACATCTCTAGGAAAAAACCTACAGTTATGAAAAGTGTTAGATTTATTTTCAAGAAGTAAAAGAGCAAACCAATTCCCACAGCTGAAGCCACTTGACTAACCCAACCCCACTCCCATAGATTCAGTCAGCCCCAAGCTCTAGAACAAATCCTGTTTATTCATTTAGGGGAAATAAAGGAGCCTGAGTTCCATAACTCACATGACTGCACACAGTCAACCTGGCCATTGATCCTGCTAGGACACTGTGACTTATAACCCAGATCCAATTATTAGTTGCTTGCATTAGGCCCTGTGACTATTCGGTTAACTTACCTATTGCGACAGTTGCTCTCAAACAGGGACTCTGCTTTATTCTTACAATATTCTTAAAGATTAGGGCCCTGAGGGGCGCCTGGGTGGCTCAGTTGGTTAAGCATCTGCCTTCAGCTCAGGTCATGATCCCAGGGTCGTGTCGGGCTCCCTGCTTGGTGGAGAGCCTGCTTCTCCTTCTCCCTCTGCCATTTCCCCCTCTTGCACTCTCTGGCTCTCTCTCTCTCTGTGTGTGTCAAATAAATAAATAAAATCTTAAAAAAAAAAAAAAAGATTAGGGCCCTGACCTTGAATTTCAACCCAGCTACCGGGCCCCCACTCCATATTGTTAAGCACCTCCTTGCACCCTGTTTCTTGCCTGCTCCCAGGCTGCCTGTTTTTAAACCCTTGCCATCTTATTAGGTGTTCCCTGACCTAGAAATCTTGTGTTAATTTGACCCATACTGTTAACATATAGAATAAAATTTAAAATAAATATCAGACTATGGGGGCACCCGGGTGGCTCAGTCGGTTAAGCGGCTGCCTTTGATTCAGGTCATGATCCCAGGATCCTGGGATCGAGTCCCGCATCAGGCTCCCTGCTCAGTGGGGAGTCTGCTTCTCCCTCTGCCTGCCGCTCTCTTGCTCTTTCTCTCTCTTTCTCTCTGACAAATAAAATCTTAAAAAAAAATATCAGACTGTGTATTATTGTTAATTCATAACATCCTGAGGCAGGTTGGGGACATTATCCTTGTTTAGAAATGGAACAAAAACATGTGAAACACTTGCTTCTGGCCCCAGAGGATATCTGGGGCAGCACCATTACAAGCATCCTCAATCTATGTTCCCTAAGTGAGGAACAGTACCCTCAGCCTGGATTCGGCCCCAAACTACTTAGCAAATGCTCCCGTTCTTGCCAAGCCCTGAGTCCTTCCTGACTGTCCCTGCTGGCCCACCCCAGCTGTCTCTTCCTTCTCCGCTCCACTCTACCCCTGCTCTGATGGGAATGCTTTTTCCCTTCCTTTGAAAGCTTCCACAACCAGGTCAGTCCCCAGGGGCCTAGCTTATTAGCGCTTTGACCCCGTGGATAGGCCCTTCTATTTTTTTTTTTTTTTAAGATTTTATTTATTTACTTGAGAGAGAGAATGAGATAGAGCGTGAGAGGGTCAGAGGGAGAAGCAGACTCCCCGCCGAGCAGGGAGCCCGACGCGGGACTCGATCCCGGGACCCCAGGATCATGACCTGAGCCGAAGGCAGTCGCCCAACCAGCTGAGCCACCCTGGCGCCCGGCCCTTCTATTTTTTAATGCTGTATATTATAAAGTAAAACAGATAAAGAACGCCACACAGGGGTATGGCTTAATGAATTCATATAAAGCAACATTCCTGCAACCATCGTCGGGGCAAGAACTAGCTCTTCATCAGTGACCCCAGGAGCCCCTTCCCTACTCAGTGGCCAGATCACAAGTCCCCCCTTTGCTCATACATAGCTATTGTCTAGACTTTTATTGTTTTTAATAATTTATTTATTTATTTATTTGAGAGGGAGAGAGAGGGAGAAGCAGAGTCCCAACAGAGCAGGGACCCTGACGTGGGGCTCGATCCCAGGACCCCGAGATCATGACCGGAGCGGAAGGCAGACACTTAACTGACTGAGCCCCTCCAGGCACCCCCTGTCTAGGCTTTTTGACTACTAGTTTCCCAGTCTGGATTTTGCTAATCAGCGTGCCAATCTGCGGCGCCCGGGTGGCTCAGTCAGTTAAGCATCTGCCTTTGGCTCGGGTCATGATCCCAGGCTCCTGGGATCAAATCCCGTGTCGGGGAGCCTGCTTCTCGCTTTGCCTCTGCCTCTCTCTCTCTCTCTCTCTCTCTGTCTCTCATGAATAAATAAATAAAATCTTTGGGAAAAAAATCAGTGTGCCAATCCCCTGGTATTTTAATGAACTTACTCTCCTTCCCAACTTCCCTCCCATCTCGCTAGGGCAGGCTGGAGCTTCAGCAGCTCTGTGGGAGCTGTCCTCACTCCAGTCCACAGCATGACTGATTGAAAGAAGCCGGTTTCCCTGCTCCCAGTTGCTGCCTGCTAGGGCTCCGTCTGGCTATGTGGGTGGGTAGGTGACACCAGATACAGACGTGCTAATGCAACCACGGTCCACCTCATTCTGTCCCTTCTTGGTGAGAGGTGCTGCTTGATCCCTGAGACCTAGAAAAGCCGAAACAGAAGCATCCAGACGTCGGTGAACCTTGAGGTCCAGGAAACATCATTCCTTCCAATTGCTAGCAGTGCTTTTGGGGAGGATGGAGCAATGTACAACACATCAGCTGAGTTCCCAAATCTGGGCCAGGCTGCATAGGGCCGGGAGTGTTTGGTACCTTTTGAAGGGATTTTGTACTTTAAGTGTACTTCACAAAGCTTAAAAGAAACAAAGTTTAAAATCAAAGATGCAACAATATTTCAGTCACGCTGCGGGTGAAATTGAGTTTCTGTAGGCCCACCTTGAACCTTAATCAAATATAGCATTATTTCCGTGGGAAACCAAATGCCAAATTCCAAGCATGCAACTTAAAAAGTGTGGGAATAGATCTCTGTAAATTTGAGGGTTAGCTGTGCAGGCAGCTATAACATTTTAGACTCCGGTTTATGCAAGCATAACGTGATACTACCTTCTTGAGGTCTTCTCCTAAAGAGGGTTTACATAGTCTTAACCCTAACCATCCTCTCAAATAATTTAGAATATCATTTCTTCGTCTACTTCCAAATAACAAAAAAATAATGACTCCCTTTCTGTGATCTAAAAGAAAGGCCAAGAAAAGCATCGTTTCAGGCAGCTAATGTCCAAAATCCGACCACCAGAGAGAAAGCCACAACACTCGCCAACCCCCTAAAAACTCTAGAAGCCAACACAGTTATTATACAAACTGAGCATCTCTCCAGGGGAAACAACCCCACCCCGAAACCTTCTAAATTTCCAAGCAATATATGGAATTATTTAAAACATAAATGTGAATCACTGGCACCTGGGAAATTTTTAGATTTTGAAATGTGATAGTCTCCATTTGCTTGCATCTGGTTACTATTCTCTGTTCCACTTTAAAAGCATCACATCAAAGATAGAGGTAAAATATAATAACAACAAAAAAAGATTCATTTTATTCTGGAGCCCTATGGTAATGATTCTTTAGATTCTTAGACTCATTACAAATTACAGTGGGTCCAAGAACACCAACGCATTTTGTAAGGCCTTTCAAATTAGCCAAATAAGGGTATTCAGCCAAGACTCATTCATATTCAGATTTCTAGGACACTCTGATTTGTTAATGTATGTTCCATACAATGCAGTGATAGTTAAATCAGGGGTCTACTGAGGTTTGAGCCTCAGGGAGCGGAGCTACAATTTAAAGCAACATAGCCTTTGAGTGTTACAGCAACAGCACCTGCTATCTTATTTTAATAAGACCCAGGAGATGTTCTGGAGGTTTCTATTTTACTAAATTTTCACTTCAAGTTCTAGCTCTGTTTAATATTCTTGAAATGTAAGAAGGGAGCAAAATACTTAGCAAAGCTAGGAAGATTCAAAATTTGCTATGACAGTCGGTAGAGCATGCAACTCTCTATCTTGGGATCATGAGTTCAAGCCTCATGTTGGGTGGGGAGATTACTTAACAAAAAATAATTTGCTATGAAAATACCAGAAAGTCCAAGAGAAAATTGTAGAGTGAAAATATAAACATGTTATGATAACAAATACAAAAGTGTAGATACTTAAAAGACTCTTTGACATGTGTACTTAAATAATCACATCCATGCATTAAAAAAACAATTAGATAAAAATGTACACAATTTCTGTATTGAACTAACTTGAATTTAAATAAAATATTGGAAGAAAAAATGTAAAAAAAACCACATTTAGTAACTTAAATAAATTACATATTTCGTGATCAACAAAGGTGACATGTTTATACCAACATGTAAATAAGCCTTCAAAGCTAGACCTTCAGAACCTAGTAATTATGTTGAAGAAGTGAACAAATAACTATACTTTTACAAATACATATTGGGGCGCCTGGGTGGCTCAGTCGTTAAGCGCCTGCCTTCGGCTTAGGTCACGATCCCAGGGTCCTGGGATCGAGCCCCACATCAGGCTTCCTGCTTTGCAGGAAGCCTGCTTCTCCCTCTCCCACTCCCCCTGCTTGTGTTCCCTCTCTCGCTGTGTCTCTCTCTGTCAAATAAATAAATAAATAATCTTTAAAAAAATAACAATAAAAATACATACTTATATAATCCTGAACATAACAATTAAAAAATAAATTCATTTCAAGTACATTTATAAAACACTGACCCTATCTAGCTGCAGCAATCAGACAAGAAAAAGAAATAAGAGGTAACTAAAGTGGTAAAGAAGAAGGAAAACTGTCACTATTTTCAGATTATGACAAAAGCCCTAACGACTCCGCCAAAAAAAACGATTAGAATAAATGAATTCAGTGAAGTTGCAGAATACAAAATCAATATACAAAAGTCTACACTAATAATGAAGTAGAAGAAAAAGGAATTAAGAAAACAATCCCATTTATTGCACCAAAAAGAATAATATATTTAGGAATAAATTTAACCAAGGAAGTAAAAGATCTGCATTCTTAAAACTATAAGACATTGGTGAAAGAAAAAGAAGATGACACAAAGGGAAAGATATACCATGCTCGTGCATTGGAAGAATATTGTTAAAATGTCCATATTACCCAAAGCAATCTACAGACTCAACACAATCCCTATCAAAATGCAAACTGTAGAGGCACTTGGTTGGTTCAGTCAGTTAAGCGTCTGCCTTCCACTCAGGTCATGATCCCGGGGTCCTGGAATCGATCCCCACATAGGGCTCCCTGCTAGTGGGGAGTCTGCTTGCCCCCTCTCCCTCTGCCCCTCATGCTCTCTCTTGCACACTCTCTCACACACAATGAAATAAAATCTTTTTTTAAAAATGCCAACTGTATTTTTCACAGAACTAGAACAAATAATCCTAAAATTTGTATGGAACCACAAAAGACTCCTAATAGCCAAAGCAATATTGAAAAAGAAAAACGGGTGCCTGGGTGGCTCAGTTGGTTAAGCGTCTGCCTTCAGCTCATGTCATGATCCCGGGATCCTGGGATCAAGCCCCAAGTCTGGCTCCCAGCAGGGAGCCTGCCTCTCCCTCTGCCTGCCACTTCCCCTGCCTGTGCTCTCTCTCTCTCCATCAAATAAATAAATAAAATCTTAAAAAACTAGAAAAGCAAAGCTGGAGGTATCACAATCTGAGACGTCAAGCGATACTACAGAGCTATAGTAATCAAAACAGGATGATGCTGGCACAAAATAGATACATAACTCAACAAAACAGAACCAGATCCCAAAAATAAACATATGCTTATATGATCAACTAATCTGGGACAATGGAGGCAAGAATATAAAATGGGTGAAAGACAATCTCTTTAATAAATGGTGTTGGGAAAACTGGGTAGCTACATGAAAAGAATGAAACCACTGGACCACTTTCTTATACCACACACAAAAATAAGCTCAAAATGGATTAAAGACTTAAATGTGGGGGCGCCTGCCTGGCTCAGTCAGAAGAGTGTGCAATTCTTGGTCTTGGGGTCATGAATTCAAAAAAATTTTTTTTTAAAGACCTAAATATGAGATCTGAAACCATAAAACTCCTAAATGTAAGCATAGGCAATTATCTCCTAGACATTGGCTTTAGTAATATTTTTCTGGATAGGTCTCCTCAAGCAATGGAAACAAAAGCAAACTATTGGGACTACATCAAACTAAAAGCTTTTGCATAGCAGAGGAAACCATCAACAAAATGAAAAGGCAACCTGCTGAATGGGACAAGATATTTGCAAATTATATATCTGATAAGGGGTTAATATCCAAAATATATAAAGAACTCATACAACTTAACACCAAAGAAACAAATAATTCATTTATAAAACATTGGATCTGAACAGAGGATCTGAACAGACATTTTTCAAAGGAAGACATACAAATGGCCAACAGACAAATGAAAGAATGCTCAACATTACTAATCGTCAAGGAAATGCAAATCAAAACCACAACGAGATATATCCCTTTATACCAGTCAGAATGGCCAGTATCAAAAAGACAAGAAATAAAAAATGCTGGAGAGGATGTGGCAAAAGGAAACTCTTGTGCCCTGTTGGTGGAAATGTAAATTGGTGCAGCCACTGTGGAAAAAAAAACAAAATGGAGGTTCCTGAAAAAACTGAAAATAGAAATACCACATAATCCAGTAATTACACTGCTGGGTATTTACCCAAAGAAAACAAAAACACCAATTCAAAAGATGAATGGATAAAGAAGATGTGGTATATATACAGAGGGGAATATTACTCAGCCATAAAAAAGAATGAAATCATGCCATTTGCAACAGCATGGATAGTCCTAGAGAGTATTATGGTAAGTGAAATAAGTCAGAGGAAGACAAATACCATATAATTTCACTTACATGTCGAATCTAAAAAACAAACAAAAAACAGAAACAGACTCACAAATAAGGAGAACAAACTGGTGGTTGCCAGAGGGGAGGGGGTGGGGGAATGCATGAAATAGGTGAAGGGGATTAAGAGGTACAATCTTCCAGTTATAAAATACATAAGTCACAGGGATATAATGCACAGCACAGGGATATATTTGACAATACTGTAAACATTTTGTATGGTCACATATGGTAATTGTACTTATCACGGTGATGACTTCGTAGTGTATATAAATATCAAATTGCTATGTTGTATACCTGAAACTAATGTAATATTGTATGTCGACTACACTTCAATAAAAAAGATTTTTGGGGCACCTGGCTGGCTCAGTCATAAGAGCATGCGACTCTTGATCTCATGGTCCTGAGTTCGAGTCCCACACTGGGTGTAGAGATTACTTAAATAAATAAAACCTTAAAAAATATTTTTGTGAGGGGTACCTGGGTGGCTCAGTCGTTAAGCGTCTGCTTTTGGCTCAGGTCATGATCCCAGGGTCCTGGGATCAAGCCCCGCATCGGGCTCCCTGCTCCGCGGGAAGCCTGCTTCTTTCTCCCTCTCCCACTCCCCCTGCTTGTGTTCCCTCTCTCGCTGTGTCTCTCTCTGTCAAATAAATAAAATCTAAAAAAAAAAAAAAGATTATTAAAAAAATATATTTTTGTGGGAAGTTATAAATTGATTCTAAATCCATATGGAAGAACAAAGAGCCAAGACGAGTGAGAACATTTATGAAGAAAAGCAAAATAGAAGAAACTTGCTATATAGATTTTATGATAGAAGTAGAGTTGTCATGACAGTATGGTAACAGTGCAGGGACTAATAGCTCAAAATAACCAAATAGAAAACTACAAAACAGACCTACACAAACTTAAAACACAACAGAAGTGAAATTACATAGCAATGGGGAAAGGATGACTTATTCAGTAAATGGGGTCAGTTATCCTCTGGAAAAACAAACAAACAAACTACATTCCTACCTCATGCCACACACAAAAATAAAGTGTATGTATATTTAAAAATCTAAATGTGAAAATTAAACCTAAATTTTTTTTATAAGAAAAGAGAGGAGACTGTCTTTGGGCACCTGGGTGGCTCAGTCAGTTAAGTGTTAGACTCTTGGTTTCAGCTTGGATCACGAACTCAGGGTTGTGAGAGCGAGCCCTGTGTCAGGCTCCATGCTCAGCAGGGAGTCTGAAGATTCTCTCTCTCTCTCAAGTAAATAAATAAATTTAAAAAAAAAGAAAAGAGCGGAGACTGTATTTATGAAATCAGGATAGAGATTTTGCTAACAGGACACGAAACTTACAAAAACATATAGGAAAATGATAAATTTGATTCATTGAAATCTAAAATGTATGCAAACTATAAAAAATGAAAATACAAGCTACAGACTCAGAGAAAATATTTGCAACTCACATAACAAAGGATTTATATACAAATATGTAATAACTACAAATCAATAACAAACCAATAGGAAAACAGGCAAATAATGATAGCTAACACATATTGTGTACTTTGTATTAGGCATTGTTCCAATTGCTTTACTCATATTACTTCATTTAATCCTTACAGGACATGAACAAGTAAGCCACAGAGGAGGAAAGCCAAATGGTCAATAAATTTATGAAAACATACTCAACCTCACCAACTATATTTAAAAAATTAAAATAACAGAATAACTAAATTAATAGAAAAAGATATTTCCTAGTTATTAGATTGACAAATGTTGGGGCACCTGGGTGGCTCAGTTGGTTAAGCGACTGCCTTCGGCTCAGGTCATGATCCTGGAGTCCCGGGATCGAGTCCCGCATCGGGCTCCCTGCTCGGCGGGGGGTCTGCTTCTCCCTCTGACCCTCCCCCTCTCATGCTCTCTGTCTCCCATTCTCTCTCTCAGATAAATAAATAAAACCTTTAAAAAAAAAAAAGATTAAAAAAAAAAAAAAGATTGACAAATGTTGTAAGATCTGATAATACCAACTGTTGATAAGGATGTGAAATAGTCCTAACTCATACACCCCTGGTGGAGTAAGTACACCAGTACAACTATTTTAAACTAGTACAATTACTTTATTATTATTTTTTTTAATGTTTATGTATTTATTTGACAGAGAGAGACACGGCGAGAGAGGAAACACAAGCAGGGGAAGTGGGAGAGGGAGAAGCAGGCTTCCTGCGGAGCAGGGAGCCCGATGCGGGGCTCCATCCCAGGACCCTGGGACCATGACCTGAGCCGAAGGCAGACGCTTAACGACTGAGCCACCCAGGCGCCCCTTAACCTAGTACAATTACTTTAGAGAGCAATTTGTCAATATCTGATAGAGTTGAAGATGGACAATTTCCACTTCTGCATATTCCCTAGAGAAACTCTTGCACTCTGCACAATGTACAAGAATGTTCACTGCAGCAATAGCAACAATAAAAAATTTTAGGAAAAAACCTCAATGTCCATCAACCAGAGAAAAGACAAATTGTAGCATCTTCATATGATGGAATTTCATTTTAAACTAATGAAATTAATGAATGAAGCTCCATGTATTGGCATGGATGAATTCAATAACAGAGGGCTGATTTTTTTTAAGATTTATTACTTTAATTCAGAGAGCGAGTGAGCGAGTGAGTGAGTGGGGGGAGAGGCAGAAAGAGAGAGGGAGTGAATGTCAAGCGGACTCCCCGCTGAGTGCAGAGCCCCACACGAGTCTCCATCCCACAACCCTGAGAAGAGGACCCCAGCCGAAATCAAAGCGGAATGCTCCACCAACTGAGCTACCCAGGCGCCCCAGAGTGATTTAAAAAAGCAAGGTGCAGAATGTTCAGTACCAAGCAGTCCCTAAATTTTTTTTATAAGAAAAGAGAGGAGACTTAAACCGGCTTAAGGCTTAAGTAAGTAAGGCTTAAACCCGTAAAAGAATATTGTTTAGGGATACGGTCTTAGGTGTTAAAAGTACTAAAACATGCATTGTATTCTGGAGAGAGGCATTCACAGACTGGAAGGGAAGGAGAAGTATCCGGTGAGCTTCCATTGTATGTATAATGTGTTTTGTTTTGTTTTGTTTTGTTTTGTTTCTAAAAAGTAAGTAAATAAAAAGAAGTGAAGAAAATAAGACGACAAGTTTTGATAGAATTGGGTGGTGGGCACGTAAGTGTTCATGATGTTTTTCTCTATGCTTTTCTGCATTCTTGTAATTTGTCATAATAAAAGATAAATGGGAATGGAGGTAGGCACTCACTCAGTGGCACAATTGCTAAAAACAGAGCCAAACTGTGAGACAGAAAGAGCAACAGTGAAATGAGAAACGCTCATCATTGATGGAATTAATTTCAAAAGCTATTGTCCCTTGATTGTCTTCCAGGAACTTCGTTAATTTCATTCTTCCTATGCATACTCTGCTCCTACAGACCTAGTCTTCCTCCCCAGAGCAACCCAGATGTTTCCAGCCTGGGTGTTCCCAAGACCCCCTCCTTCTGGCCTCCTTCCTTTCAACAGTTAGAAGAAAAGTGTCTTAAGCCCCCATTCCACAAACTGCTGGACGTCCCTTGCTCTTTCCCATAGCTAACATTTATCAGGCACTGAATTACGTGTCTGGGGTGATTCCAAACATTTTACAACCATGATGTCAGTTACTCATCACCACAGCAGCTTTATGAGATAGGTTCTATTTTTG
Organism: Neomonachus schauinslandi; assembly: GCF_002201575.2. Classification (NCBI taxonomy): domain Eukaryota; kingdom Metazoa; phylum Chordata; class Mammalia; order Carnivora; family Phocidae; genus Neomonachus; species Neomonachus schauinslandi. The sequence continues at coordinate 31,302,794 of NC_058419.1, read as the reverse complement.
TCCCCACTTTCAAGATGAAGAAATTGAGGCTTAAGAGGTTAGTTGACTTTCTAAAAGCCGCAGGATTAATGAGTAGTGGTCCCTCACTGAGTCTAATTCCAGAACTCTGAGACTTAAATTTCTTCTTTCCACTAAGCTCATGGTCTCAGAAACATCTTGCTTTCTGTAGTCATTCTTGTCTCTGTCCCATATAGACCCACCTAACCACAGAATGCAGTTCCTTCTCCATGAATCCCCCTAGACACCACTATCAAGAGGATATTACACGTAGAAGCCTTTTGGAAGGAAGGGATCATATGACTCACAATATAATCAACAATTTAAAAGGAACAGTATATATCCCCATTCACTGCCATTATCCTGAACTGTCCAAATTTATTCAAGTTGCCTATCATGTTTTACTTCTCTTTTCTCTTACCCCATTCATTATACTCACCTTCTTTTCTTCTTCTTTTTTTTTAAAGATTTATGTATTTATTTTTTATTTTTAAAGATGATTGTATTTATTTATTTGAGAGAGAAAGAGAGTAGAAGCAGCAGGAGGGCCAGAAGGAGAGGGAGAAGCAGACTTCCCGCTGAGTGCAGAGCTGGACTCCCGAGCTGGATCCCAGGACCCCAAGATCATGACCTGAGCCAAAGTCAGCTTAACCAACTGAGCCATCCAGGTGTCCCTATTTATTTCTTTTTTAGAGGGGGGGAGAGGAGGGGCAGAGGTAGAGGGAAAGAGAGAATCTCAAGAGAAAGGAGAGAGAGAGAGAGAGAGCAGGGGAGGGGCAGAGGGAGAGAGAGAGAGAGAGTCTCAAGCAGACTCCTCACTGAGTATGGAGCCCAACCCTGGGCTTGATCCCATGACCCTGAGATCATGACCCAACCCAAAATCAAGAGTCAGAAGCCAAACCAACTGAGCCACCCACTTCAATAAGGTAAGCATGGTGGGGACTGAGTGAGATGATGCACGTAAGGCACTCAGCATAGTGCTTGGTGCAGAGAAAGCATTCTGAAACTACCAGCTTTCGTTCTTTCTTTAATCTGAACCCCAATGGCATTTTATATAAATCTCTCTTATGCCACTTACCAAATTCTGTCTTGTCTCGTAGGGGGATTAACGAGCTAAATCACTACTGACTTAAACCAATCACTCACCATCTCCCACAGAATGAAAAGAGAGCTTTCACTGTGTCAGGCCTCGCTCTATGCAGGTCAGGTGAAGTTTCCACACGTGAGTAAAATTCAGCCTCAGGCTCCACACCCGGTGATGCCCTTCCATCAGTTCCTTTAAGTGTCAACTTTGCAACCCAACTTTCTATTCTCCCACCACAAGGGACCCACCAGCTTTGGTTTCCTGGAGGCTAACCAATAGGTTTTCATTCCAGAGTCACCTTAATCAACTTTATATTATAGATCTTTGTCAGTTAAGAACTCCAGCAGACAGACCTGGGCTTTCTCCCCAATGCCACTATCACCTGTGGGTCTGACCTTGGGTAAATTATTTGACCTCCATAGGACTCACTTTACTTATCTGTAAAATTAAGATGGGGCACCTGGTGGGCTTAGTCGGAAGAGCATGTAACTCTTGATCTTGGTGGTCGTGAGTTTGAGCCCCACATTGGGTGTAGAGATAACTTAAAAATAAATAAACTTTAAAAATAAGATAAAAATTGGGGCGCCTGGGTGGCTCAGTCGGTTGGGCGTCTGACTCCTGATATTGGCTCAGGTTATGATTTGGGGATCCCGGGATCGAGCCCCACATTGCGCTCTGTGCTCAACGTGGAGTCTGCTTCTCCCTCTGGCTCTGCCTCTGCTTCACTCTCAAGTAAATAAAAATCTTTTTTAAAAAAAGATGTCATTATCATGATATTTCTTCTAATTCTTAGTAGATTATAAACTCCTTGAGGACAGGAAGTGTGTCCACATAGTACACTCTATAGAAGTCCGTTGAATTCAGTTCTGAATTTTGATGTAAACAACCCTGAAATGCTCATATCCACAGCATTTATCTTGGGGGAAAACCATGTTTCTCTATGAAGTTAGAACAGAGAAGTACAGTTTTTTAGGTAAGAACAAGTTTAAGGGACACCTGGCTGGCTCAGTCAGTTGAGCATCTGCCATGGGCTGAGGTCATGATCCCAGGGTCCTGGGATCGAGTCCCACATCAGGAGCCTGCTTCTCCCTCTGTCCGCCGCTCCCCACTTGTGCTCTCTCTCTCTGACAAATAGATAAAATCTTAAAAAAAAACAAAAAACAAAACAAGTTTAAGCTACAATACTATCTACGGAGCTAACAAAATGGGTTGGAATTATTCAGGGTGTTTTCCCTATTCACAGAACCAATGAAAAGTGTTCAGAAATAATTTACCAGGTTGTTTTATCTGAGCTTCATTTTCACAGGAGAAAAATATGACCACTTAAAATTTTATAGTCTTTTCCAGGTGATCTGCGGCCAGATCTGGTAACATGAACTAGCCTCTATTTTTAATATCCTTTTTTTTTTTTTTTTTTAAATCTTTGGCATTGTCAATGCACCCTTCCTCTCACAGAGATTCACAAGAAAAAAAGCCTTTATGATATAAAGTTACAAATCCCAGGGAGAAACTGAGCCAGGGCAGTTGTCTGGTAAATAGCGTGGGGTCTCCCGGCTACAGTATTCCAAGGGGGCCCATGTGAAAACCTAAACCCCTAAGGCACTTTTTTAACCTCAGTGGATAAAGCTGACAAGGAAGAAAAACAGCAACAACAAAATGTCATTTCCACACTAAAAGCAATTTCTTTCTAGTGAGTGGTGGAGTTGCCAATGCTCCTTTGAAGCGGACTCTTCCTTTGTTCTGAGAAAAAAACACCCAGATGTTAAACAAAGACTCTCTCCTGAAGTGAAAATGGGGATTCAATTTCCACATTTAGGGATGATAATGTTCAAGGTACCCTGTATGGGGCGCCTGGCCGGCTCAGTTCATTGAGCATGTGACTCTTGATCTCTAGAGGTCATGAGTTCGAGCCCCATGTTGAGTGTAGAGCTTACTTAAAAAATAAAAGATAATAAAGGTGCCCTCTTTGGAAAGCAGAGCTGCATTTCTGCACAGCAGGATACTTTGGGGGAAAATGTGTCTCTGGCACAAGAGGGAGAGGTGACAGCATCAGTTTGTTCCCTGCCTGGTTCTCTGGACTCAGTCTAGGTCTTGTGTTTAGAGGAGCATCATAGGCGCGTTGCAACTCTTTCCAGAAAAGATTTTATAAGATTCTATGCCTAAAGGCAAGCTGCTTTGGGGCCCAGATGACAAAATGTGACAGAGTTGGGAAAAAGACAATTCTCTTGGCCTTTTTATTCATTCATTCATTCATTCAACAAATATTTACTGAAAGCCTACTTTGCACTATGCTCTGTGCTACGTGCTAGAGAGAGAGAGTAGTGAACCAGATATTCTTGGGGCCTCTCTTCACATCCCTTACATTCTGATGGTATATGATTCATCTACTGCTGCATAACAAATCACCCCAAAATTTAGGGGCTTAAAACAGCAAATATTTCTTATCTCACAGTTTTGGTGGATCAGGAATCTGGTGGTGGCTTAGCGGATGCCCCCATCTCAAGTCTCTCATAAGGCTGCAATCGAGGTGTCCACCAGGGTTGTAGTCACCTCAAGACTTGATTTGGGCAGGATCTGCTTCTAAGCTCACTCATATGGCTGATGGCAAGGCTTCAAATCCTTCTCAGCTATTGGCCAGAGACATCAGTCCCTTGCCACAAGGACCTCCCCTTAGGGCTACTAAAAAGATGGCAGCTGGCTTCCCCCAGAGTGAGAGATCAGAGAGGAAGAGAGGCAAGAAGAAAGTCACAGTCTTTTTGTGACATAATCTCAAAAGTCACATCCATAATTTGTGTGAGATTCTGTTCATTAGAAGCAAGGCAAGTAGGTTAAGCCACATGCAACCTATGGTTCGTTCCATAAGGGCATGAATGCCTGGAAGCTGGGATCACTGGGAGCCGTCATAGACATTGCCTAACCACAGGCAAGGTCAAACTCTCCTCTGGCTCCCCAAACAGCCGTTGCCATTGGGAATGTATCTTTTCCCATTTTATCCCGAATTTGTTTTTCACTGGTATGGCAGGGGAAATCTACTGTTTGTGGGGCACAGGTATCACTCATCATCAGAATCTATTCAAGGCCTAAAAACGGGTTGCCTAACAAATTTTCTAAAAGCAGGAGCCTACAGTACATTGTTTTAAAATAAAATAATGCGGAGCACCTGGGTGGCTCAGTCGGTTAAGCATCTGCCTTCGCCTCAGGTCATGATCTCTGGGTCCTGGGATCCAGCAGCATCTGGCTCCCTGCTCAGCAGGAAATCTGCTTCTCCCTCTGCCCCTCCTCCCCCCTCATGCTCTCTCTCTCAAATAAATAAGTAAAATCTTTTAAAAAATAATAAAATAATAAAATATAATGTGTTCCCAACCCTCTCAATACCAATCAATTTCCTCAACTATCACTAACACACTGAGATACCTACGCAACCATCCACCAAAGATTTCAACATAATATAAAGCATTTAAGACAGTAATTACTTAACAACTTAACCCTTGATGACCTCATTGGTGGGTATGTTTGCATGCAATAGGCAATGACACTCTAGAGCATCCGTTGCAATGATTTTCCTTCTCCGCTGCTGGGCATTGACCCTGAGATCATGACTTGAGCCAAAGATCAAGAGTCAGACACTTAACCAACTAAGCCACCCAGGCACCCCCCCCCCAAAATGAGTATATAAATTTAATGCAATTACAATTAGGATCCCATAATTTTTGTTTCCCTTATTTTATTTTTTTTAAAGATCTTATTTATTTACTTGACAGAGAGAACCCAAGCGAGGGAGGAGCAGAGAGAGAGGGAAAAGCAGGCTCCACACTGAGCAGGGAGCCCGATGCAGGGCTCCATCCCAGGACCCCGAGATCATGACCTGAGCCAAAGGCAGACACTTAACCGACTGAGCCACCCAGGCGCCCCGGGTCTCTCTTATTTTATAAACAGAGTACATGATCTTAATGCTTCAATGGAAAAATAAATGTTTAAGAATAGCTAATAAAGTTATAGAAAATAGGGTGCCTGGGTGGCTCAGTCGTTAAGCGTCTGCCTTCGGCTCAGGTCATGATCCCAGGGTCCTGGGATCGAGCCCCGCATCGGGCTTCCTGCTCTGCGGGAAGCCTGCTTCTCCCTCTCCCACTCCCCCTGCTTGTGTTCCCTCTCTCGCTGTGTCTCTCTCTGTCAAATAAATAAATAAAATCTTTAAAAAAAAAAAAAGTTATAGAAAATAAAAACAGTATGTGATAACTGGGGTTTTTTTGTTTTTTTTTTTTTAAGGTAGGCGCCAAGCCCAACATGGGGCTCAGACTCAGGACTCTGAGATCAAGATTTGCGTGCTCCACCAACCAAGCCAGACAGCTACCCTTATGTGCTATCTGCTTTAAAAGATTTTAAATATAGGGGCGCCTGGGTGGCTCAGTTGGTTAAGCAACTGCCTTCGGCTCAGGTCATGATCCTGGGGTCCCAGGATCGAGTGCCACATAGGGCTCCCAGCTCGGTGGGGAGTCTGCTTCTCCCTCTGACCTTCTCCCCTCTCTCTTTCTCTCTCTCTCAAATAAATAAATAAAATCTTTAAAAACAAAATAAAATAAAAATAAAAGATTTCAAATATATCCTGAAGCCATTATAAACAAAATGGTATGGTATTAGCATAGGAATAGACTAATAGATCAGTGGAACAAAACAAAGTGTAGAAAGAGAGACGAGTATATGTGGGTCTTTGATATATGACAAAGCTGGTAATTCGATTCAGTAGAAAAGGGGCAATTTATTTAATAAAAAGAGACTGGCACAATTGCCTACCAATCTAGAATAAAATTAATTTAAACTTTCTACAATATGCCACTTTAAAAAATTTGAGACATAATAAAAACATAAGTTTAAACACTAAAACCAAAAAATTACAAGCACTTTTAGACAAACACATGTTTAATTTAGCAGTTTTGGAACTCTTTTAATGGATATGGAACACCCAGAAGCTATAAAGAAAAATTTAAACTTATTCACTATGTGCTTTTCTTTGTAAACATTTCCATGGGAAAAAATACCATAAAGAAGGACAAATGATACACTGAGAAATAAAACTTACTATACATATGCCAGATAAGAGGTCAATATCTGTAAGACTCAAATAGCTCCTTGAAACTGATAAGACAAAAAACATAGTAGGAAAATTAACGAAGAATATGAAGTGGAAATCCAAATGGTAATTAAACAATAGCAGTTCGAGAAACACAAATTAAAAACAAAATAACAAGGTATTTCTCACCCATTAGATTGGCAAAATCTAAGTACCAAAACCTACTGCTGGCAGGATAGGGAAGGAAGAGTGTATTTTCATAAAACTGCTTGTGTTCATCTGACTGTTTTCAGCCTTTTGGGAAAGCAATCTGAGAATATCTATAAAAATTAAAACTACACATACCTTTTGTCTCAGCAATTCCACACCTGTGACTCTATCCCCAAGAAATATAAATACCAGTTTAAGGTGACTTACACAAATACATACACAATGATGTTTATAGCAGAGAGAATGCCCTTCCACAGAGAAATAAGTGAATAAATTATATATCCATACTATGGAATACTGTGCAGACAGTAAAAGGAATTAATTAGATCTTACCATTCAAGTCGGAGATCTCACTGTTGAGCAAGAAACATAAGAGACAAAAAAAAAAGTTTATCACATGATACTTCTTTAAAAATGAATAATGGTGGGGCGCCTGGGTGGCTCAGTTGGTTAGGCGACTGCCTTCGGCTCAGGTCATGATCCTGGAGTCCCGGGATCGGGTCCCACGTCGGGCTCCCTGCTCAGCGGGGGGTCTGCTTCTCCCTCTGATCCTCTTTCCTCTCATGCTCTCTGTCTCTCATTCTCTCTCTCTCAAATAAGTAAATAAAATCTTTAAAAAAAAAAAAAAAAAATGAATAATGGTTTTTAGGGGCACCTGGGAGGCTCCGTCATTAAGTGTCTGCCTTCGGCTCAGGTCATGATCCCAGGGTCCTGGGATCGAGCCCCGCATCGGGCTCCCTGCTCGGCGGGATGCCTGCTTCTCCCTCTCCCATTCCCCCTGCTTGTGTTCCCTCTCTCACTGTGTCTCTCTCTGTCAAATAAATAAATAAAATCTTTAAAAAAATAAAAATGATAAAAAATTAAAAAAATAAATAAATAATGGTTTTTAATCCTCTATATGTGTCTGTTTAGAGGAGCATCACAGGCACGTTGCAACTCTTTCCAGAAAAGATTTTATAAAATTCTATGCATAAGGGCAAGCTGCTTTGGGGCCCAGATGACAAAATGATTATTTTTAACACAGTTATATGAACCTGAATAAAGAGCTAAAGGATATACACACCCAGTCATTAACACTGGTTATGCAGTGGAGAGTAACAAGCAAACAATCAAGAATTGTAAACTTAAGGGGCTCCTGGCTGACTCAGTCCGAAGAGTATGAGACTCTTGATCTCAGGGTCATGAGTCCAAGCCCCATGTTGGGTGTGGAGATTACTTAAAAATAAAATCCTTAAAAAATGGGGCATCTGGGTGGCTCAGTCAGTTAAGCATCGGACTCTTGATTTCAGCTGAGTGTGGAGCTTGCTTAAGATTCTCTCTCCTTAAATAAAATCTTTAAAAAAAAAAAAAAAAAAAAAAAAGATTCTCTCTCCTGCAAGCTGGTGCAGCTGGTGCAGCCACTCTGGAAAACAGCATGGAGGTTCCTCAAAAAGTTGAAAATAGAGCTACCCTATGACCCAGCAACTGCACTGCTGGATATTTACCCCAAAGATACAAATGTAGTGATCCCAAGGGGTACGTGCACCCCAATGTTTATAGCAGCAATGTCCACAATAGCCAAACTATGGAAAGAGCCTAGATGTCCATCAACAGATGAATGGATAAAGAAGATGTGGTATATATATATATATATATATAATGTAATTTTATGCAGCCATAAAAAAAATGAAATCTTGTCATTTGCAACGACGTGGATGGAACTAGAGGGTATTATGCTAAGCGAAATAAGTCAATCAGAGAAAGACAATTATCATATGATCTCACTGATATGAGGAACTTGAGAAACAAGACAGAGGATCATAGGGGAAGGGAGGAAAAAATGAAACAAGATGAAACCAGAGAGGGAGACAAACCATGAGAGACTCTTCATCTCAGGAAACAAACTGAGGGTTGCTGGAGCGGAGGGGGGTGGGGGGATGGGGAGGCTGGGTGATGGACATTGGGGAGGGTATGTGCTATGGTGAGTGCTGTGAATTGTGTAAGACTGATGAATCACAGACCTGTACCCCTGAAACAAATAACACATTATATGTTAATGAAACAAAAGAAGATAGTAGGAAGGGGAAAATGAAAGGGTGGAAATCGGAGGGGGAGACGAACCATTAGAAACTATGGACTCTGAGAAACAAACAGGGTTTTAGAGGGGAGGGGGGTGGGGGGATGGGTTAGCCTGGTGATTAAGGAGGGCATGTATTGCATGGAGCACTGGGTATTATACGCAAACAATAAATCATGGAACACTACATCAAAAACTAATGATGTAATATGGTGACTAACATAACATAATAAAATAAAATTAAAAAAAAAGATTCTCTCCCTCTCCTCCTACCCCTCCCCGCTCCCCCCACCCACGCATGCTCGCACTCTCAGAAAGAAAGAAAGAAACAAACAAACAAACAAAAAATTGTAGGAATGCCTGGGTGTCTCGGTTGAGTGTCTGCCTTCGGCTCAGGTCATGATCCCAGGGTCCTGGGATCGAGTCCCGCATCAGGCTCCCTGCTCGGCGGGGAGCCTGCTTCTCCCTCTCCCACTTCCCCTGCTTGTGTTCCCTCTCTCGCTGTGTCTCTCTCTGCCAAATAAATAAATAAGATCTTAAAAAAAAAAATGTAAAATTGGGGCACCTGGCTGGCTCAGTCAGTAGAGCATGCAACTCTTGATATTGGGGTTGTAAGTTCGAGGCTTACATTGGGTGCAGAGATTACTTAAAAATAAAATCCTTAAAAAATATATAAATAAAAATAAAATCTTTTAAAAAAGAATTGTAAAATTGCATTTATGTGTAAATATACACAAGAGATGAATGAAGGGATGGTAACCAATATATTAAGGACAGTTATCTCAGGGTGGTGAAATTCAGGTGATGATTTACTTTATTCTTTATATTTTTCGGTATTTTATTTTTGTACATTGTGAATAAACAGGTGTTATTTTTTTTCTTTTAGACAGAGTGCTGGGGGGGGGGGTGGAAAGGGAAGGCGGCAGAGGGAGAGGGAGAGAATCTTAAGCAGGCTCCACATCCAGCTCAGAGCCTAACTAGGGGCTCAATCTCAAGACTATGAAATCATGACCTGAGCTGAAATCAAGAGTCCAACACCTAATCAACTGAGCCACTAAACATGTGTTATTTTTCCAACCAGAAAAAGAATACATCTATTTTCACTGAATGAAAGACAGTTGGGAAGAAAAAAGTAGGGTTCAGTTTTTAACAGCTATGCATAGATGGATCTGAAAACAGCTAGAAACAGAACAATGTAAAAGATACCGCAATAGTCTCTAGGTGCTATCGGGATGATATGGGCTAGGATTATGGCTAATAAAAAAAAAAGAACAGGATATGTTTAAAAATTATTTCAGATAAGGGATTAAGAAGGTTTAGCAATTTGGAGGTACATATGTGTGTACACACCTACCACTTCAAAGCTTTAAATCAGTAGCCTACAAGGGAGGGGTTTTTTCAGCTTTGGGATTAACAAATAAATGTAGTATTGGCTCAGTCGGTAGAGCATACGATGCTTGATCTTGGGGTTGTGAATTCCAGCCCCACACTGGGTATATGGCTTACTTAAAAATAAATAAATAAAAATTTTTAAAAAACAAATGTAGGATTAACCCATAAAACTGTATATATTTAAGGTGTACAACTTGATGTCTTCACATACATATACACTATGAAATGATCACCACAATCAAGCTAATTAACATACTCAACACCTCACATAGCTACCATTTTCTTTTATTTTCTTCTTTAGTATTTGGGGTGAGAACACTTAAGATCTACCTTCTTGGGGCGCCTAGGTGGCTCAGTCAGTTAAGCATCTGCCTTCGGCTCAGGCCACGATCCCAGGGTCCTGGGATCAAGTCCCGCATTGGGCTCCCTGCTCAGCGGGGAACCTGCTTCTCCCTCTGTCTGCTGCTCCCCCTGCTTGTGCTCTTTCTTGCTCTCTCAAATAAATAAATAAAATCTTAAAAAAAAAAGATCTCCCTTCTTAACAAACGTCGAGTATACAATAGAGTATTATTAACTACAGTCACCATGCTGTACGTTAGATCTCCAGAACTCATTCATCTTGCATTACTGAAACTCCGTACCCTTTGACCAACATCTCCCCATGGAGAGATGCAGGGAAATTCTTTAGTTGTGTGGGTCTCTGGAACCGTTGTCCCTGGCACTGAGGTTTCTGCCTCCTCTAATATTCAGTAAATTTGTTCCCATCAGCACAGTGAGCAGGGTTACATTATTTATCCTTTCACTAAACCTCAACAGTCCTTAGTCAAATAGATTTCCTTTGCTCAAAGGAGAAAAAGGGGAAGTTTTTGTTTTTGTTCAGTGGGGTAGGGAACTACTCTAGTAGACTTTGCGTTGGGGTCATTTTTATCAATTCAGCCAATGTACAAATTCTAATTAGTTACCTACTCATATATGCCTATAGGAATGTACGGGAGTGCATAGATGTTTGCTTTTTCCATCATCTTATCTATCTGTGTACCTATCTATTTACTTAAACCATTGTTTATTTGAGAAAGGATTTTAAGGGGTCATTAAATATACAACATTTTGTACTTTCAAGAGAGCTACTTCTTGAAAAATAAGTTCTTTCAGCCTTTACTTTCAGGCCATATCTCTCTCTGTGTAAGGACCAGGAAATAGCATCATCAATCTGGTGACTTTGGCTAACCCAAGAGCTAAAGTGAGTCTTCTGAGAATCGCTCCCATCTATCACTGTACAAAGGGTTGTGAAGATGGTCAAACAGCCCCAAATCCCTTGTGGGGCAGCCAATTCGGTCAATAAATGCTTGCTGAACTGAGCGTTATAGTTAATGTAAACAGACACTGAACAACCCCCATTGCAAAAGCAGGTCGAAAAGGAGATAATCATCCCTAAAGTACTCCGAAGTCAGGCAATCACGTTCAGCTGAAAGGCGACCGTGCTGACCCAATTCTGTCCATCTCCAGCAAATCTTTTGCTTCTGCCTACAGCATGCCTTTCCACATCCCCACTGGCCCCTGCTTCTTGCTCATGAAGGCAGCTTGATAGACTGGACCCAGAGAGGCCCGAGTTCAAAGTCTCACTGGCAATGACTAGGTTCATGGCCTTGAGGCACTCGGTCTCTCTGAGCTTCAGTGGTCTCATCTGCAAAATAGAAACAGTGATACCTAGATCACGAGTTCCACTGTAGGTCAAGTACATGGCTCTTGGCTCTGACTAATGTTAATTCACTCCCTTCCCCCTTCTTTGCCTTGAGAAATCCTACTTATTCTTCAAGGCCCACTAAAAATGTCACCTCCTTTATGAAACCTTCCCTCACCCTCTTTACAGATTTTTTTTTAAAGATTTATTTATTTTATTTATTAGAGAGAGAGAGCATGAGATGGGGGAAGGGCAGAGGGAGAAGCAGACTCCCCGCCGAGCAGGGAGCCCGATGCGGGACTCGATCCCGGGACTCCAGGATCATGACCTGAGCCGAAGGCAGTCGCTTAACCAACTGAGCCACCCAGGCGCCCACCCTCTTTACAGATTTAATCACTCCCTCCTCTGCACATTCATAGCACTCTGATCAGACCCCGTGAGACCACTTTCCACATTAAACAGATTTCATAGGGCACATGGCAGGCTCAGTCAGAAGAGCATGCAACTCGTGATCTCGGGGTCATGAGTTCAAGCCCCATGCTGGGTGTAGAGATGACTCAAATAAATAAAACTTTAAAAAAATACGTAAGTAGATTTCATAGCTGTCTCAATAGATCAGAGGCTTTTCGAGGGTATGATCTATATCATATTCATATTAATATGCCCCAGCATCTTGTAACAACGCCAGTACCTGGCATATAATAGATACTTAGTAAATATTTGCCAGATGAGTGTTTAGCTATGGGCAAAGAAATGATATCAGTTCAATAGTTCAAATAAGTCTGGTGTCATGACCAAGTTAAGTGTCTTACTGTGGGGTTTCAGAGTTCTCAAAGAGGGTAAATAGACCTCTTGGCCAAAGAGGAACCAGTGTTCTACTTGCTTTAGAGTTTCAAAAGGCCTTTGACAACTAGGCACAATTCCAAGGGAAACATTTCCTGCCACCGCCGCAGCTTCTCCAACCCTGCAGGCTGAAATCCCATCCCCCTCAACGCGTCTCTGCTATCACTTCCTTCGGGAACCCCTTTTTCTTTTCCTTTCTTTTTTTAAAAGATTTTATTTATTTATTTGACAGAGAGAGACACAGCGAGAGAGGGAACACAAGCAGGGGGAGTGGGAGAGGGAGAAGCAGGCTTCCTGCAGAGCAGGGAGCCCGATGCGGGGCTCGATCCCAGGACCCTGGGGTCATGACCTGAGCCGAAGGCAGATACTTAACAGCTGAGCCACCCAGGCACCCAGGAGCCCCTTTTTCATTCTTCCAAACTCATGGGGCTCCTCCCTCCTTTGAATGGCAAGGGCTTTATGCCTGTCCTCTCTTGTGGCACCGTATCATTTTCTTGGCGTATATTAGAGCACCCTGAATGTGTGTCTAGTACCCCTACCAGGTAGAGAGCAAGAGGCAGGAACTGGATCTTACCTCTGGTGCCCCTGGCAGCGCCTACCACGAGGCTGTACACGTAACAGGCTAGTAATATGCAATCAACGGATTGATTATGTAGATAAGTGCACTACTGGGTATGAGAGAGTGTGCGGGCAAAGCCCTGCTATCAAGGTCAGAAGTGAATCTCCCAGGAACACAGATATCAGAGAAAGAAAAAAGGGAAGGAAGGGACCCGCTTTTGTTGAGTGCCTCCTCCTTAAGCATTTTCATGTGCACGAAGGAAAAATTGATCTGCACGTCCGCTATGTGCTAGGCTCTGGGCTACATCGTTTGATATACCTTGTCTCATCTGGTTCTCCCAACAACAAAGAGGAGCCGCCTTACTTCTCCCCAGTATTTTTTCCCTTTCAACAGATGTGTATATTCAGCACCTTCTTTTTTTTTTTTTTAAAGATTTTATTTATTTATTTGAGAGAGAGAGAATGAGAGAGTGAGCACATGAGATGGGGGAGGGTCAGAGGGCGAAGCAGACTGCCTGCCGAGTAGGGAGCCCGATGCGGGACTCGATCCAGGGACTCCAGGATCATGACCTGAGCCGAAGGCAGTCGCCTAACCAACTGAGCCAACCAGGCGCCCCTATTCAGCACCTTCTATTATTTCAGACCCAAAGCCAAGGAAAAGGCACAGAACCAAAGAGGTTCATGAGATGAGCGGGAAAGATATCCATGTAAACAATCATAATACAGAGCAATAAGAAAATATTTTATAAAAGGCCTTTGAGAGGGTTCCACACTTAAGAAAAAAAACCATTTTTTAAAAGATTTTATTTATTTATTTGAGAGAGAGAGAAAGAGAACAAGCGGGGGGAGGGGCAGAGGGAGAGGGAGAAGCAGACTCCCCTCTGAGCAGGGAGCCTGACGCAGGGCTTGATCCCAGGACCCTGGGATCACGATCTGAGCCAAAGGCAGATGCTTAACTGACTGAGCCACCCAGGTGCCCCAAGAAAATTTTTTTCAGTCCTAGTATGTTTATAGCATCATGACAACGTTTAAACGTCCAGTCACCCTTCCTGAAACCCTGTCCTTCCTCTATTACCTTTATTCTCAGATGATGACCTAGTCTCTTCACTATGATGATATAGACCACCCTGTCTGAGCAATCTAGCTGCCTTGAATCCCCTTCAAAGCCTGAGGATCCCAAACTGAGAGCCTACACAGGCCAAGCGGGCCACAGAAGAGAAGAAGGCAGGTTCGTGGCGGATTGGGGCATCTCAAGTGAGCAGTAGCTACTCGGTTCCAGCTGACCATGACCGTGAACATCCAAAGGCCCAGAGCAGCCAGAACTTTGGGACTCCCAAGAGAAAGCAGAAGTTTGGATTTTCAAAATGTAAAATCTCCTGGCTTTTTTTTTTAGGTTTATTATTTTATTATTACTATTTTTTTTTCATAATCTCTACACCCATTGTGGGGCTTGAACTCACAACCCTGAGATCAAGAGTCGTATGCTCTTCCAGCAGAGACAGCCAGGTGCCCCAAAATCTCCCGGTTGTTAACTGTTGACTCAAAATGCTTAGAATGTTGTATAGGCCAAATAAAACACAAACACTGGTTTGTGTTCTTTAACACAAGCGAAGTGACACAAAAAAATTAACTGTCCCGGACTTGACCTCAATGTCCTGCACCTGCTAACGCTCTCTTGAACTCTGCATAGGAAAGCACTGCTATCACGACTTCCTGCTATCCTTGCCCTTAGCCCTGGCATCAGTGACTTCCTTTGAGACAAATCCAGGGCCTTTTCCCAGCCCTTATATGCCTTGACCTCTATAGCATTTAGTCAGTGCTATCCTGAGTCCCTGATTACTGCTGCATCGGCAAGGCCAAGGTTGAATCTCGGTCTCCCCTGCTACGCCTTATAGCCAAACACCTTGCCATCTCCTGGACGGAAACTGGGGGTTTCTCCCACACTCCCTAACCGGTCTCCCTGCATCGTGCTGGAGCATTCTGACCCCTCTTTCAATACTGTATTCTCAAAAACACAAACCTGATCATGTTGACTCCCTACTTAAAACCCCTTCCCTAGTTTCCTGCTCTCTTCCAGCATGGCACCCAAGGCCCTTCGTGATCCAGCCTCTGCTTATCTCTCCAGCCTCGTGTCCAATCGCTGCACTTCCTAATTCCTTTCCTTGTGTCAACTGAGCCTTTGAAGCTCTAAAAATGCCATGCTCGGGCGCCTGGGTGGCTCAGATGGTTAAGCGTCTGCCTTCGGCTCAGGTCATGATCCTGGGGTCCTGGGATCGAGTCCCGCATCGGGCTCCCTGCTCCTTGGGAGCCTGCTTCTCTCTCTCTCTCTCTCTCTCTCTCTCTCTCATGAATAAATAAATAAAATCTTTAAAAAAAAAAAAAAAAAAAAATGCCATGCTCTCCGATGCCCCAGTACTTTGGCACTACTGTTTCCTCCGCCTGGAAAAACTGACTCCCACCCCCCTGATCCAAGGACACAACAACTACTCCTGTCACCCTCAGCTCAGATGGCAGACTTCCTTGAACCAGCCCCACCTGCACCCCCAACTACATTGGCTGCCCCCCTGGCACCCTTCGTGAAACCATCAGAGCACTTACCTCACGACCCTAATTGTCTGGTTCCTCTGCTAAACTGCAAGTTCCTAAAAAACAGGAACTTATTTTTTTAAAACCCTGTATCCTCACTCTCCAGCTCAGTGCGCTGTATGACCCAGAGCCAACACTTGCTATTTGCCAAATGACTGTATTCATAAACACGGGTCCCAATACTAAATAAATAAATAACACACTTCCACTTCCCAGAGCAGCCGGGCATGAGACCAAACCATGGGACACATGGAAGAGGACCTGCAGGACTTAGGAAGAAAAGTATAAAAACCCAGAGTGGTCAAGAACAGCAACGATCTCTAAGCCACACTGAGTTAAAGGTTTCCCTGAATTGTTTAGGGAAGAGGAAATTGGAAATTCACATTAGAATCCAACAGGATGGGAACTGTAGTTTGATAGAGATAATTACACTTCAGTTTAAATTACACGAAAAGCATTTATCATCCTTGGCTACATCGAGTCATTTCAGCCAAGTCTTCTTGTTGTCTTCAAGTACAGTTAGCGGGACTGCAAGGAACCCACTTGATGCACGCAGTTAAGGTTTGGGTGCCCAGGGGCTCCTGGGTGGCTCAGTCGGTTCAGCATCTGCCTTCGGCTCAGGTCATGATCCCAGGGTCCTGGGATCGAGCCCCGCATCGGGCTCCCTGCTCGGCGGGGAGTCTGCTTCTCCCTCTGCTGCTCCCTCTGTTTGTGCTCTCTCTCTCTCTGTCAAATAAATAAATAAAATCCTTAGAAAAAAAAAAAAAGAAAAGAAAAAGAAATCCTCTGGCTCAAGCCTCCGTGTTTCCCAGAACTCCTATTTCCAGAGCTTCCATCAGCCTGAGGGAGAAAGAGCAAAGGAGGCTAGCAAGAGCCCAGCTCCTTAAATGCCTCGGTTTCCCCAGTGGGGGCCCTGGGGGTACCACGGGCACTCGCTGGCCACACCGGTCGCCCTCTGCAGTTGCTGGTATCCATCCGCTCCGCCCGTGACCTCCGCTCAGCTCTGATGCCCCGGCCCCGAGCCTCTGTGTATTCAGGTAACAGAAACGGACACCCGCAGCAGTGATGTGACTTGCCCTAGGACCCCAAGGAAGCGAGGGGGCAGATCCGGAACTCGACACCAGATTTCGGATTGCCAGTGCAGACTTCTGTCTACTACATGGGCCATCTCCCCAAACGGAGCAGACACCGGGGACACGTAGAACGGTATTTTATTCCATGAAGAGCGTTGGTTGCTGCAGCTTTGCATATCACCTACTCAACTATGCCACTCTTTGTCAGAGCCGCAAGGTGGAATCTCAACATCCTCAGAGCGTGGAGAAATTTTGAAATCAAAAAGAATGCAGGAAAAGAAAGAAAAAGACATCCAGATACCTAAAGGGGAAAATTAGAGGCCATGCACTGCTCTGGAAAGAGGGTGTGAGACAAAGCACAAAATAATGTCTCAGCAAAACCACTTCTCTTAATTCTAGCTCCAGCAAGCCCTTGCAACAGAAATATTGCAAAGGCTGCTCCTGGGGAGCAGCCGGGCGAGCAGTCAGTCCAGCTCACGGAAAGGGCAGGCTAAGAAGTCACAAGCCCTTAGCTTGAAGGGAACAGAGGACTACAGCTCTAAGCAGGAAGTGACAGAGCCCTTAGTCAATCTGGGGAGATTAACTGTGTCCTCGTTAATTTCACTTAATTACAGTCCAGTAAGCATTGTCAAGGGTTTTAAAGCAGATCATGACAGTGGCAATGGACCGTGCAATGCTGCAGAGATCAGGTGGCTGAGCGGTGTCTCAGGAAGAGAAGGTAGCACAGGGTTATTTAATGGATATTTTATAAATATAACACCTGTAGGGGCGTCTGGCTGGCTCAGTCAGAAGAGCACGCGACTCTTGATCTTGAGGTCGAGGGTTCGAGCCCCATGCTGGATGTAGAGCTTACTAAAAAAAAATAAATTTTTAATTAAAAAAAAAATATATATATATATAATGCCTGTAGATGAGAGAGAGTGTTGTGTGTATATGTGTAATCATCTATAGGCATTTTATCTATAAAATATCCATTAAATAGACAGTAGACACTAAATTAAGTTGACATAATACTAATAATAGCGAATACGTACTGAGCATTTTTTCATGTATTATCTCCTTTAATCCTCCCATTAACCCTGTGAAGCCTGCACTATCATTGTATTCATTCTACTGCTGGCACAGAAAGGTGAAATGACTTGCCCAGGGTCACATAGCTAGTAAGTAACTGAATTAGAGACTCACCCAAGGCTTTTCCCATCTCTGGCTTTGATTTCTGCCTAAATACATTCTTCTCTACTTCTGAAAGAGACTGAAACATAAAGAGTTTTTTCTTTATTTTCTTATAGTATAGCTTCCAGAGGCGCCTGGCTGGCTTAGCTGGTAGAGCATGCAACTCTTGACGTCTGGGTCATGAGTTGGAGCCCCACGTTGGGCGTAGAGCCTACTTAAAAAAAACAGTATAGCTTCCATTTATTGAGCATGTACTATATACCAGGCACTATTCCAGGCCCTGTAGTACTTCATCTAACCCTTACAATGACCCAAAGAGGTATGTACTATTTAACATCTGCAAGTTACGAATGAGGATATTGAGGCCCAGAGTGGTAGAGTAACGAACTGATCACAGACACATGGAGAGAAAATGGTAGGCTTGGAAAGCAATGTGAGAGATTACAGAAGGAATCTCCTTTCTTAGAGTCACAGTTGATACAATCAGCCAGTAGTGTGCTGATGAATAACAACTGGATCTCCAGCAAAAAAAGAAAGGGCCCTCAGCCCCAGACAGGCAAGATGGAGTAAGCACACTCCATCTTGTTAATCAGTTAATGTCTCACCCAGTTAATGCAGCTATAAAACCAGGACCAATTCATTCAGCAGCTATTTGAAGATCCTGAAAAGTACATGGTAACTGGCAGACTGAAGAAAAAAATCAGAAGGGTGCCTGGGTGGCTCAGTTGGTTAAGCATCTGCCTCCGGCTCAGGCTGTGATCTCGGGGGTTCTGGGAATGAGCCCCGCATGGAGCTCCTTTCTAATAGAGGAGCCTGCTTCTCCCTCTCCCTCTCCCTCTCCACCCCCTCACCCGTCCCCCCTGCTCATGCGGGTGCACATTCTCTCTCTCAAATAAATAAATAAAATCCTAAAAAGAAGAAGAAAACCAGAATCCAAAGTATCACCAAATTAGTGGTGAGTTTACCATTTTCCCCCTGCAGTATTCTCCAGCCTAAACACAACACAGCCTAAACAAAACCCAAAAGCGGGCCTCGGCACGAACACAGAAAGCTCCAGGAGAAACCCTCTAGTCCTGGCTCCAGGACCAGGAAAAGACATTCCTAATGGTCAGAAAGGTTTTCTTTTCTCTCTCTCCATTCTCTCATGGCTCAGACGCCAAACAAGTCAGCCGCAGTGGTGGCAAAGGAGCTTGCATGGGCCAAACCCTTCCTCTGTGATCAGCAGAGCTGTGATCCCAACAGGGTGGGGCGAACCCCCATTGCTCTTTTGTTGTTGTTGTGTTCTTCTGCCTGCCCACTGCTTGTGGGCGTAGGCGCGAAAGTACAAATCAGAATGAGGGAACTAAAACCCCTGATTTCTGGCTGGAGGATGAAAACACTGGGGAGTCCCAGACAGTTGTCAAGTACTGAGGAGACTGCAGAGAGGGAGGAGCTCAGGAAAATGGCCTCATAGGGTCATTTATGAACTCCTGAGCTTGCCCCCAGTCTGATCCTAATTGCCCTGAACCTAATGACCACGACAAAAACTTTGAGAACCGGACCGCAAGAGAGATCACGGTCCAGGTCCTATAGTGACCACTGGGTGGCCCATAATTGAGATCCAAACAGCAATGTAAAGGCTTTGAAAATCGAACTAAAATTGGAACTACAGCCCACAGAGAAACTGGGTTAGAAATTGCAGCCCAAACCTACCCAGGTTGATTGTCTGCTAAATATTAACATCTTTTAGAGAACTTAACACCTAGATCTTATGAACACAATAATCAAAATGTCCAGGATGCAATCTAAAAAATATTCAGCATACAAAAAAACCAGGAAAATCTCAATTCACAAGAGAATAGACAACCAACAGATGCCAATGTCAGAATGACACAGATGTTGTAATTATCGGACAATTTTAAAACACCTATTGTAAAAATGCTCAAGCAAAGCACTCATGAACGTTTCTGAAGCAGCTTGAAAAATGTAAAGTCTCAAAAAAAGAACAGAAGATACAAAGACATGTAAAGTTTCAAACTGAAAAATACAATAACCACAATTAAAAACCCACTCTATGGGGTCAAGAGCAGATTGGAGAGGACAGAGGTAGGAGACAATAAGCTTTAGATCCACAGAAGTTATCCATTCTGAACAAGAGGGAAAAAAAAAAGATTGAAAAAATAAACGCCCCTGATTAGGAGTTTGCCAATTTCCATAGTGAAAATACTTCTATCCTGGCCAAAAGCAAGGTTCCAACTGGACATCATTGAATGCAGAGTTGGGGAGAGATGCACATAATTTGGGTCTTATCCACAAACACCTCTCATCCCCCAAGGCAAAACCAGCAGTGTTAGAGTCTCCAACCTTCTAACAACACACTCCTGACGCTGTTGATCCCCCTTTTAGGCACTCCCAAGCCCATCTGAGCTGCACCCGTGTTCTCCCCGACCTAATTTGAAATGGATAAGCCTGTGCAGGGGGCATACAATGAGACTGCTAGGGGCCAGTCCCTCAGGCTCCAGGGGAGGCCCATAGGTGTGAGACGGTTCTAGGTAAATGAGCCTGGCTCAAGCCTACACAGTATCTTCTCAAACTGACAGCCTGAGGGCTGACACAAATGGGAAAAATGTAACCTAGCTGAGCAAGTCCAGGGTAGGAGTATACCCTGTATGGAGTGACAAAGCGGGGCTTAGAATTGATCCTTGGGTTCCATATTTTCATTTTTGAGCTTTTTACAAAAGCTGCTGGAACCTTCTGAATCCAACCCCATGTTAGGATTTTGCAGCACCCCAAAGAAAGGCTGGAAAGCAAGGTAGGCTGAAAGTTTCAAGGACAGGGGTCCCATTCTGCATAAGAATTACTTATTTGACAAGGATCAATTTCAAGGGTAGGGACAGTTCTGAGATTCTTTTTTTTTTTTTTTTAAGATTTTATTTATTTGAGAGAGAGAGAGAGAACGAGGGGAGGGGCAAAGGGAGAGAGAGAATCTCAAGCAGACTCCCACTGAGTGCAGAGCCCAAAGCGGGGCTCGATCTCAGGACCCTGAGAACATGACCTGAGCCGAAACCAAGACTGAGCCACCCAAGCGCCCCAGTTCTGAGATTCTTAAACGAGGTTCCATTGCATCTAAGATCCACGATCCAGAGTTCCTCAAATGGCTTCTGACTGGTAGATCCCCAAAGCCACTAATATTCCCAAAAGGCCCTTTCTAACCCAACAGTCTCATTTGCACACATTAAGATGCACAGTTCCAGCGCATAAACGACTTTCTCAAGGTCACGCCACTAATGAGCTCAAACAAAAAGGGAGGTCTGATTCCCAGTCCCCTGCCTCTTTCTTGACATCACACTTCCTCTTACACTTCCTTCCCCAACCCCCAACAAGATTTATCTGACCGGTGGTGGTAACAGCGATGAAAACCACTTCGTGTGGTTTGAGGAGAATTACAAAACCAGCGAGTGGGGCCGGTCGCAGCTGAGTCGGATCGCATGGAGGAGGGCAAGCTCTCGGGGTACTGTTGTTAAGTGAGCCAGAGAAGGCTAACTCATGCTGAACCGCGGAGTCTGGATGGTCCCCTCCCTGAGATTAGCAGGCACGCCAGCCGCGGCTTTCAGAAGTGCTCGGGGTGCAGCTGCAGTGTGATTTCAGAGGAGCCGCGGGGAAAGCTTAGCGCCCAAGGTGGCCAGCACATCCTGGCTCCTCCCTGCTCTGGCCCCCGCCCCTGCAGCCCCACTGCGAGTCTGGCCAATTGTCTGACAAGGCAGCTGTGTGCGCCTGTTAATTACACCGTGGGGCACCAAAGGGCAGTGTCAGGCAGCTGCCTAGAGTATCAAATGACTGCGAGTGGAACAGGCCGGCTCTAAGGGTTCTCTTCGCAAGGTCGTCGCGCAGCAGCTGATTTCCCTCCTTCCCTCCCTCCTCCGGTCGGCGCAGCCCCCTTTAAAGTCCTATTATGAAGGCTGCAGTGATGGATTTTCAGTTAGGTTAGGATCCATAATGGGACTAGTGCTGCTGATCTTTCTGACATGCCTGGCTGGGATGAACGTCCATGTGATCTTAGGTAACAGCCCCTTAAAACCAACATACCCTTTGAATTAATGTACTTAGTCCCATCTGATTCGAATTAGTTGGAAGTATTAAAGCTGCTTCCAAAAATAATGATGGCCAACACTTAGGCGAGGCTATGTGCCAGGCCCTTGATGTAGACTAATTCATTTGCTTCTCGCGACAACCCCAGGTAGGGGCTATTATTGCTTCCATTTTACAAATAAAGAAACTGAGACTTTGAGGCTAAATAAATTTTTTTAAAGATTTTATATATTTATTTGACAGAGAGAGAGAGAGTGAGAGAGGGAACACAAGCAGGGGGAGTGGGAGAGGGAGAAGGAGGCTTCCCACGGAGCAGTGGAGCCCGATGCGGGGCTCGATCCCAGGACCCTGGGATCATGACCTGAGCCGAAGGCAGACGCTTCACCGACTGAGCCACCCAGGCGCCCCTGAGGCTAAATAATTTTGTTGAATATAACGCAACCGGTACACAGCAGAGCTGATAGTCAAACCCAGGCAACGTGGCATCTCCAAGATTTTAACTCCTCAAAGCTAATGGTCCAGGACCATCATTCAATATTTATCCAGCATCTGCAATGCGCACATATTGGTTCTTTTGTTCTACTTGCTGCCTTTGGAGTCGAGGGGATGTAATAAGCATTTTCTGGGACTCTACTCAGTACAACGAGGGAAAATTCACTTCTGAGTAGGGTGATCGCAGAAAGCTTCACGAAGGAGGCAGCTTTTGAGTTGGATCTTGAAAGATAGGTTCAGTTTTGCCTATCAGAGATCAGGGAAGTCACGGGGCAAAAGGCCAACTGTGAGCAAACTCACACAGGTAGGGAATGTTCGTAGGAAACAGTAAAGCTGGGAGGCTGGGCTGTTGGATGTGGGCCTGGATCACAAGGAGATTTAGCCCCAATATGAAGGATGGGCTGATACACTGGTGAGGAGGAGGAGGAGGAGGAAGAAGAAAAGGTAGTGTGTACATCTGTGTGTGTTTGTGTGCTTCTGTCTGTGTATGAAATAAAGAGAAACCGGAGAAGCTGATGGTCCTTTATTCATGATTGTTTTTCTCTCCCCACTTCTACTACCATGACTCTATCTGTCCATCCCATGAATAATGCACTGCGAAGCAAAGGCCTGATGCTGCTACATTCATAATTCCCTGCAAATTAAAATCCAGGTGATCATGATTTAACTCGTGCTCCTCTAGAAACAAGATTAACTTCTTTTTTTTTTTTTTTAAGATTTTATTTATTTGAGAGAGAATGAGAGACAGAGAGCATGAGAGAGAGGAGGGTCAGAGGGAGAAGCAGACTCCTTGCTGAGCAGGGAGCCCGATGTGGGACTCGATCCCGGGACTCCAGGATCATGACCTGAGCTGAAGGCAGTCGCTTAACCAACTGAGCCACCCAGGCGCCCCGAAACAAGATTAACTTCTTATAGAATTCTGATGGTGAACTGATGCTCCGGCTTCCTGAACACCCCCTGGGATGTAGCCATGATAGTGTATTTTCCACCTTTCACCCATGTTTATTTTCCAACATTTTGAAGCTTACTTCCTGTGGATAATCCCACCCCTTCTTCTATTTTCCTTTCTAAAAAACTGAGGTATAGGGGCACCCGGCTGGCTCAGTCGGTAGAGCAAGCGACTCTTGATCTTAGGGCTGTGAGTTCAAGCCCCAAGCTGGGGGGAGAGTTTACTTAAAAAAATAAATTCAAATCTGAGGTATAATTTATAGAGAGTAAAGTTTACCATTTGTGATGTTAGTTTTGTGAGTGTTGACAAACCACGAACGAAATCAATATATAGAATAATTCCTTCGCCCTTCAAATTTCCTTTCTGCTGCCCCCTTTGTGGGCAACCCCTGCCCCCCTCCCATAGCTCCTGAAAACCACTGATCTTTTTACTGTCCCTATAGTTTTGCCTTTTCCAGAATGTCACAGAAATGGAAACATAACAGTATATAGCAATTTGAACCTGACTTCTTTCACTTAGCATAAGGCATTGGAGCTTCATCCGTATTGTTATGTGAATCAGGTGTTTGTTCCTTTTCATTGCTGAGTAGTATTCCATTTTATAAACGTACTACAATTCTTTTGACCATTCAGAAGTTGCAGGATATTTGGATTGTTTCCAGTTTTCAGCAACTTTGAATAAAGCCACTATAAACATCTGTGTACAGGTTTTTGTGTAAACAAAAGTTTTCTTTTCATTTTAATAAATACTGATCTGATAAAAGGCTTATACCAAGAATATATAAAGACCTCTGAAAACTCAATAATGGGGAAAAAGTAACCCAATTTTTTTTTAAAGATTTTATTTATTTATGTAATTGACACAGAGAGAGAGAGAGACAGCGTGAGGGGGAACACAAGCAGGGGGAGTGGGAGAGGGAGAAGCAGGCTTCCAGCTGAGCAGGGAGCCTGATGCGGGGCTCGATCCCAGGACCCCAGGATCATGACCTGAGCCGAAGGCAGTCGCTTAACCAACTGAGCCACCCAGGTGCCCCCAAAGTAACCCAATTTTTAAAAAGGCAAAATATGGGTGCCTGGGTGGCTCAGTCAGTTAAGTGTCTGCCTTCGGCTTAGGTCATGATCCCAGGGTACCTGCTCAGCAGGGAGCCTGCTTCTCCCTCTCCCTCTGCCACTCCCCCTGCTTGTGCTCTCTCTCTCTCTGTCAAATAAATACAATCTTCTAAAAATTTTTTTAAAAAATAAAATTTAATTTAAAAAATAACATAAAAAAATTAAAAAGGCAAAATATTTGAACAGACACTTCACCAAAAAAGACATACAGATGACAAATAAGCACATGGAAAGATACTCAGTATCACAAATCAGGGAAATGCAAACTAAAACCAAAATGACATACCATTGTGCATCTATTAGAATATTAGAATGTTTAAAAATGGACAATACCAAGTGCTGATGAGGATGCAGGCCAACAGAAACTCTCAAGCATTGCTGGTGGAAATGCAAAATGGTACAGCCACTTTGGAAAACAGTTTAGCAGCTGCTTGTAAAGTTAAACGTAAACCTACCATACAATCCCGCAATCCCACGCTCAGATATTTACTAAAGTGCTTTTCACTGAATTTTTTAGGATGGAATTTTTTTTCCTTCCTTCCAAATCAGACGAGGAATATAATCTCATTATTTTTTGATGAGTTGAGTTTAGCATTATAAGCACTATTGGATTCTACTGGGATCCTGCTTTCACGTTTACCTTCCCCAAAAAGCTGAGTGTCTGTTTTATGCTACTTTTATGGGCTGTGTGCTGGGAATACATATAGAGAGGCAAGACGATTTCTATTGTTTTTTTATTTTTATTTTTTTTAGAATAGACACATTTTATTTTTTATTGAAGTATAATTCACATACAATGTTATATGTTTCAGGTGTACGACATAGCGATTCCACATTCTATACATGACTCTGCTCACCACGGAAAGGGTAGTCCCCATCTGCCACCACACAATGTTATTACAGTATTGACTACATTCCCTTTGCTATACTTTCCATCACCATGACTTGCTTATTTTATAACTGGAAGCGTCTAACTCTTAGTCCCCCTTATCTATTTCACCCCTGCCCTCCACCCACCTCCCCCTCTGATCAATCATTCCTATTCTTAAAAGCAGAGACGCACTCAAGGCATTGTGGCCCACATGGTGGTTTGCCCCTTCACTCAGGGGTCTCAGACTGCTGAGCTTTTCTCAGTTTTTTTTTCTTTTTTTAAAAGATTTTATTTATTTATTTGAGAGGGAGAGAGTGAGAGAGAGCATGAGAGGGGAGAGGGTCAGAGGGAGAAGCAGACTCCCCCACTGAGCAGGGAGCCCGATGCGGGACTCGATCCCGGGACTCCAGGATCACGACCTGAGCCGAAGGCAGTCGCTTAACCAACTGAGCCACCCAGGCGCCCTCAGTTTTTTATATACATCTTTTAAGATTCTCCTCCTCCCTTGAATTCAAACTTTCGGCCACTATTTCACTCAGCTCTTAGTGGACCGGCCGCTAATAGCCTCTTATCGAATTTGCTGTGGGCCAGCAAGCCAGATAATGAAGTCTATTAGAATGGTGTACAAAATAAGGTTACCGATTAAAGTTAGAATCTGACTGCCTCTCCTGACGCTTCTCCGACAGGGTAAAGTCCAAGGTCTTTGGGATAGTTCTTTCGAACTCCCAAAGGCGTTCTTTGTTTCCTTGTGGGCTCTGGCCACCTTCCAGAGAGGTCAGTTAAGATTGCTGGAAGTCTAAACAACAGATAAAGGGGATGTTACCAGAGTTTACATCTATCTAGTCTAATCTGTTGAAATGTTTGCTCTGGCTCCGGGCTAGACAGAAGGACCAATGAGCCTTATAATCTAGGAGAACTAGGTTTGCGTAAACTTAACGTATGTAGTCGGCAACAGAACAATGGAGAACAAGCCATAACCCAAAGAGCGAAAGCAAGGCCTGTTTGAACAAGAATATAAGGAACGATAAAATATATGCCAAGTTCTGCCTCCTACACTCAGAAGCCTCTATTTCTCATTGGGACTACCATATTTCAAAGGAAGTGCAGATTTTTTTTTGAAGTACGCGTATCCCACTTGTATCCAACTTAAATTGAAAGTCATTCAGCGCAGAATCAGCCTCTCACTTAACTTGCAACCGTCCTCTTTCGATTTGAATGGCAAAGCCTCACAGAGGGGCTGAATTACAATTAAAATTTAGCAGTAGAAACAGTTGTTCTAACAGATGCTTTTTTCCTCTCCCAGCTTGTTAGAGAAGAGTAAGTCTTCAGAAAATAAAGTTGAAATAAAGAAAACATTTACCTACTAAAACAAACTCTGCTCTACCAAACCCACTCGGACCTTCTGCTGCCTTTTTTTTTTTTTTTTTAAATCAGCAGGCTTTGGGCAAGGTCTGCTAGAAAAAAAAGAATCTAAGACTCATCCTTGCTCTGTGCCAAATACATGGTCTCAAATACATCAGCAATTTCCATTCCAAAGAAGGGTCCCGTCACTTGCTGAATAAAATAATTTTCCACAGCACAGGAAATGAGGAGATTGGATATTCTATCAGATGGGCAACTGAACAAACAGGGCTCCAGGTGGCTAATGTCACACGGATGAAGGCACCCAGGGGAATGAACAGGCTTTTGGGTTTCAATGGCCTCCCCTCCATCAACATCCAACACAACGTAACTGCATTTCCACCATGATAGCTTTTTTCCAACCAACCCCCAGAGAATAATCTATTCTAATATAATGCAGTTTCTTTAGAAGGACACAATTTATTGGGATACAGAGCCATTTTTTTTCTTCCTCTCCTTTAATTCTCTCTCTTTAACATTAGTCTTTAAAAAACCACTCTTTCTTGGGCAGTTCCAGGAAAAAGGTGCCAAAGAGTGAAAGAAATAGACCCCTGTTATTTCCACGAAAGACTTTAAAAGGTTCGGAAATTATTTTAATGAAAATCGACGATGCCATTTTCCCTTCTGAGAAACATCATTTCCAAGCTCTAGCTCTGATGTAATTGCATGCTTTAAAAAAAAAAAAAAAATCTCTAAATGACTTTGTGTCAGTGAAATAACTTAGAGCGTTCACCACTCATAAAAAATGCTTCATTTCCGTTATCTGCATTGAGGTAACTCTCTACGCAACATCAAGTTCATTCAAATTAAATAACACAGCATTTTGTACTTGAAAAAGCAGCCATCTTCTCTTCTGGGTTGAGCATGCCATCTTCAAAACCCTTAAATTAGTTTTAGGAGATACTGTTGGTTCTTTTAAGTGTGGTTATGTTTCGGTACCGTGGTTATGTTTGTGTAAAGAATCCTTATATTTCAGAGATAGATACATACTGAAATATTTATGTAGGAAATGAAACGTTGTCTGAGATTTCCTTCAAAATAATATGGCAGAAATGGGGCATGAGGATGAAACGAGTGGTTATAAGATCACAATTGCTGAGGCGGGATGAAGGCTACAAGAGGAGACAACATAGTGTTCTGTTTACTTTTGTATATCCTTCTCATTTCCCATAGTTAAAAGTCAAAACCTTTTATCACTCTAATGCCTAGAGAAGTAGCAACTACTCAGTCTGTCTTTCCAAGCCTTCATGAAGCTTTGCATTTACAAAGTTAACTTTCTTTAAGTGATCTCTACACCCAACATGGGGCTCAAACTCACAACCCTGAGATCATATTTACATAGCATATTTACATTTAACTTTTAATCAAGAGTTTGAATGATGGGAGGAAAAGCATGATATTATCAATGAACATTTCCTAGATACCCATCAAAAAATAAGACTTCCCAAAGAATAATCATAACCATTTGTACAAAAATAGTTTCTATCACTCCAGAGCTTTCAAACTAAGCCTCAAAATAGATGCAGATGGGACAGACTCAGACAAAAAAAGCACTCATATTTCAAGAATAAGCACATTTGATATGGGAAATTTTCTCATGATATAATATTAAGTTAAAAAAAAAAACAGGATACAGGGGCTCCTGGGTGGCTCAGTTGGTTAAGCGTCTGCCTTCAGCTCAGGCCATGATCTCAGGGTCCTGGGATTGAGCCCCACAGCAGGCTCCCTGCTGAGCAGGGAGTCTTCTTCTCCCTCTCCCCGCCACTGGTGCTTTCTCTCTCACTATCCCTCTCTTGCTCAAATAAATAAATAAAATCTTTAAAAAAAAAACAAAAAAACAGGATACAGAACTGTATATATAATATGATCCTGACTTTTGTAAGAAAAGAAACTATGTTTCTATAAATACATAAAAAAGGGGAGGAAAATACAATATATTAACTGTAGATATCTCTAAACAATGGAATAATAGGTGATTTTTCTTTCTTTGTGCTCTTCTGTATCTCTAAGGTTTTTGTTTTTTTGTAAGATTTTATTTATTTATTCATTTGAGAGAGCGAGAATGAGAGAGAGAGAGAGAGAGCACATGAGAGGGGGGAGGGTCAGAGGGAGAAGCAGACTCCCTGCCGAGCAGGGAGCCCAATGCGGGACTCGATCCTGGGACTCCAGGGATCATGACCTGAGCCGAAGGCAGTCGCTTAACCAGCTGAGCCACCCAGGCACCCCTCTCTAAGGTTTTTAAAATAAGCAGCTATTATTTACATAACTGGGGGGAAGTGATGGTTAAAAAGTATATCTGTAAAATTAAATCACTATGCCATTCCTTATACCAAACAAATTAAATATTTAAATCTGAAATGATAGAACCATAAAAATACTAGAAGAAAATATGGGTTAAATTTTTAGTAATTCCAGGGAGGGAAAGACCTAAGATGTCATATAACCCAGAAGCCATAAAAGCAAAGACTGGTTAATATGACTATACAATCTAAAATTACTGTATCATGGGGCACCTGGGTGGCTCAGTCGTTGAGTGTCTGCCTTCGGCTCAGGTCATGATCCCAGGGTCCTGGGATCGAGCCCCGCATCGGGCTCCCTGCTCTGCGGGAAGCCTGCTTCTCCCTCTCCCACTCCCCGTGCTTGTGTTCCTGCTCTCTCTGTGTCTCTCTCTGTCAAATAAATACATAAAATCTTTCATAAATAAATAAATAAAATAAAATTACTGTATCACACACATATAAAAATCAGGAAATCAAAAGACAAACTGGAAAAAACAGCAACGCACACCAAAGACAAAACACTACTTTTCTTAATATGTAAAGGACTCCTACAAATCAATAAGACTAAGATCAACAACCCAGTTAAGAAATGGTCTATGGATACATATAGATAATTCACAAAAAAAGGTAATACAAATTTCTCTTAAAACATATGTAATATGTTCAGTTTTACTCAAATGGAGACGCAAGCTAAATCTAGAACATATAGATCTGTGGGGGCACCTGGCTGGCTCAGTCAGTGGAGCATGCAACTCTTGATCTCGGGGTTGTAGGTTCAGGCCCTGTGTTGGGTGTAGAGATTACTTAAAAATAAAACTTTTAGAATATATAGATCTATAATATACCCAAGATAAAGAAACATAAAAAGATAGGATAACACATACTGTTGCAGGAGTGTGAGGAAAATAGGAAATCCCATACATTCCTGATGGGATTAATAATTCTTTTGATCTCAATGGAGACAGTTTGGCAATTTCTGTCAAAACTAAAAATGCACCTACCCTTTAACCCAGTAATTCCCCTTCTCGGGATTTATGCTATAGATATACTCCCACATGTGCAAAAAGACTTTACAAAAATATGTATTATAACGATGTCTGTAATAGCAAAAGATTGGAAACCATCTAGATGTCTGTCAACAAATTATGGTTCATCCAAACAATGAATCAAGCGTTTCTATGTGTACTAATATGAACTACTTCCAAAATAATAATTAAATGAAAAAAGTTGGGTGTAGAAGAGTGTATAAAGTATGTTATTGTTTGTGTTGTATAAATGTTTAGAATACCTTTGGAGAATAAACAAGAAATTAATATTAGTTACTGCTTCTGGGGGGAAGGGAATTGAATGGCTGGGGTTAGGATGGGAAGAAAACTTTTCACTTTTTGAGTTTTTTAATCTTTAAAAATTTATTTACTTATTTTTTACTGTTTGGGTTTTGCACCAAGTGCATATATTACTTATTCTGAAATTATGTTAAAATGGATAGAAGTTAGGGGCATCTGGGTGGCTCAGTCGGTTGAGCAGCTGACTCTTGATTTTGGCTCGGGTCATGGCATTGAGCCCCGAGTCGGGCTCCACACTCTGCAGGGAGTCTGCTTGGGATTCCCTCACCTTCCCTCTCCCTCTGCCCATACTCCTCCTCCTCCTCCTCTCTCTCTCTAAAATAAATAAATAAATCTTTAAGAGAAAAAAAATGGATAGAAGTTAAAAGATCACTAAAAAAAAGTATATAGGGGAGAATAATATCTCAAAAAGCCCATGTCTCAACAAGCTGTGGATGAAAATATGAAAGCTTAAGCCTGCAGATGGAGGGCAGGGTGACTGATTCCTTGGAATAGAAAAAGAGAATGTTAAGCTATCATAGGTGCCTTAAAGCTAAACGAAGATGATCTGAGAGTGTGTTATCTGAAAAGACCACATAACACTAATGACATTGAGATATAATAAGAGGAATTAAAGAGGCCAGCTTCCCACTGTATTTGGCATTGACATAACCTGCTTAGGAGCTCTGACCCAATGTACTGATCCGGGCCATTTCTATAATCAATGGGCAGTTCTTCAGTGATATGTGGTCAGGCATGCCATGGAAAAATCTGTGATGTTTTTTTCCCCTGGGAATCAACCCAGTGCGCACGTGTGTGTGCGTGCACACACACATGCACAGACACAATTCAATTTACTTTTTTGGTTGTTTTTGCTTTTGCTCTCTTGGCTCCAATGCCACACAGATGAGTCATGTCACAACATCACTGCCTTTAACCTTTACTATGATCCTTAATAGAGTCTAATCCTTCTGTTCTCTCCTACCAGACCCACCCAGTCTGACCCAGGGGCAAACCAAAAGAAATGGAACTTAAAGGGAAAACGGCAGTCCATCAGAAGGAAGCTAGTCCGTTTGAAAACAGAAAGCAGGTAGGATCTAGGGCAAATGGTTTAAAAGTTCTAAATAAGCAAATTAAATACCACTGAAGACACAAAGGCTCTTTCACATGAACCCTAAGGCAGCCAGAAATGGGTATTAAGACCCACAAAAATTATCTAACTTACACAAAACCAATTAATAAAATTCCCTTGCGCTAGGCTGCTAAGAAGCTTTCTAGGTGAAGTGTGGTTGAAAAGAGCTGGCCATATTTCATTTGGCCTGATGAGGACACAGACTATGAGTATGTACTTTTGTACATATTAAAAAAAACCTGACGATATTAATATATCCTGTCTGCGTTTTACATGTCAATTATGATATCTTTTCTGCAATTGTTTGCGCTTCAGTTTCATCAGGAAGGTTACCCCATAAAAGGCTGACGCAGCCCGTAGGAGCCTTGCCATTGTCTCTCCTGACATCTAGTGGGTGGATACCAGATACCACAGTAACTATATTTTTAAAGCCTCGGTTTTGAGTTCCCTGAATCAATCAATGTGTATCTCTCTCCCTCTCATGGTTTCTAAAGATGATCTAAGATCTGATCATATTTCAAGGTGAAAAGCAAAACTACGTATCTGCAACTGATGGGTCTGAATCGTATACACACACATACACACACACATACACACAAACACACTGTTTAGGTGTGTACCCACCAAACGGCCATGTTTTCCTGTTTTTCCATAGAATAGCCCTATAGGGCGCCTGGGTGGCTCAGTCATTAAGCATCTGCCTTCGGCTCAGGTCATGATCCCAGGGTCCTGGGGTCGAGTCCCACATCGGGCTCCCTCCTCGAGGGGAGGCCTGCTTCTCCCTCTCCCACTCTCGCTGCTTGTGTTCCTGCTCTCGCTATCTCTGTCTCTGTCAAATAAATAAATAAAATCTTTAAAAAAAAAAAAAGAATAGCCCTATAATTCCATCAGCTCTCCTTCTGCAGGTATACAAGGCAGCAAGACCTAGTAATCAAGTATTCATTTTCTGTGGTTGCTATAACAGATCATGACAAACTTCGTGGCTTAAAACAACGTACATTTAGGGGCTCCTGGGTGGCCCAGTCAGTTGATCGTCCGCCTTCGGCTCAGGTCATGATCTCAGGGTCCTGGGATCGAGGCCCACGTTGGGCTCCCTGCTCGGCGGGGAGCCCGCTTCTCCCTCTCCTTCTGCCTGCCAATACCCCTGCTTGTGTTCTCTTTCTGTCGAATAAATAAATAAAATCTTTTTAAAAAATGTATATTTATTATCTTGTAGTTCTGAAAGTCAGAAGTCCTAAACTCAAGGTGTTAGCAGGGGCTGAATTTCTGGAAGTTCCAGGGAGTTACCCACTTCCTTGCCCTTTCCAGCTTCTAGAGGCCGCACAAATCCCTGGACTCATGAGTCCATTGCCCCATCTTCATATTTCAGGATGCATATTTTAGTCAGTCACCCCATCTTCAATGACACAGCAGCATTTGCTTGTCTTGGACCAATGTCCAGCTTGCAGTGATGCATTAAATTATAAGGACATTCCTGAGGGGGCAGGCAATGCTCTGCAAGAGAACATTATCTTTAGCCCCCAAATGCTGTGTTTTTATGCAGGTTTTTGAGGTATATAGGGCATTACACTGAGGTTTGGGAAATCTGGCCTCCTATTTGTAGATTTTCTATTTAACAGGACATGTAGATGGAATATGCAATGGCCTGGCAAGACAGGTACCCGGAGAAATGCTGCCTACCTCCCCATCTCTCCCCTAATTATTTCATAATGCCTGAATTTGAAGGGAAAAAAAAGAAAAGAAAAGGCAGTCGGCAGAAAGCCATTTATTAAGCAAATGGATGTAAGACTCAATATGATAATAATCCTGTAAAAAGGTGACATTGATACCCTCATGCAAATAAGAAATGACCTATATAAGATCCTTTCCTGCAAAATATTTTGATAAGCCAGAAGAAAGAGACAGTCTGACTACCTGAGGGCCTACAGGCATGAAGTTTTGGTAGAAGAGAGGTGAGGACCACCCATGACCTAGTCAGCTTCACGAAGGCGCAGATGGCTAGCCCAGTGTGAGGAAATGGGGGCTGTGAAGATCTTCAGAAATAGTATGACAAATACAAAACCCTTATTGCTCCTGAGACAGTGACTCTGGGGACGAATGTCATGCAAGGAGTCATTCACTTGGGACTTCACCAAGAAGTCCCTTGGCCACATAGAGAGAGCCAGAATTGTGGCAAAACTGGAGAATGACAATCAGAAAGACCAAGTTACTTGTCCCACCGTAAGAAAAAATGGACTTTTGCAGGACAGGTAGCTTTCGCTGAATAGAGCTTTTGGCAAAGTTTAATCAAAACAAAAGCTGTCACCCCGTCTGAAGTGAAGTCCACTTGGAGATGGAAAAGGAGGCATTTCAGTCTTTCCTTGGCACACCATTTACTAAATCAGTGTGACAGTGGCCTAGAAAGCAATATTCCTTCCCCGAGGCCTAATGCCTAGCGAGGCTCATGGGGACAGCTTCCAAAGCATCAATCTAGACCTTCAGCTACCCCAAGTCGTTCCATCCCAGGCAAAGTCTCAAAGATCTTGAGACCTACTGGCACTTGAATTTTGGGACAACTGAAATGGTACAAAGTGTGATTTCAGGGCATCCAACTCTTTTATAGGCCAACAGTCAGGCCCATTAGTTTGAGAAACCAATCAACACTGACCAGGCGATGTGGACTCAGTCTGTGCTATTACTCACTGTGACATTCCTTATTCAAGAGCTAATGACTCTGCAGTCCAGGAACGGAGCCAGGCTCTAGGTGATAAAAGTGAACAAACTGCCATCAAGGAGGGAAGGACAATCACTCACAAATACAGTAAGAGGTGGTGAGTGCCATAAAAGGAGTATGAACTAAGGGGCTACGCGATGTCAAAGAAAGCAGAAATGCCTTCTGCCCTGGGAAGGAGAGCAGCAGGGCTATAGGAAGCCTAACTTAGAAGCGGGTTGCTTTGGAGTGGAATATTGAAAGGTGAGAGTACTCTGTGTGAATAAGGTTTATTTGTTCTCTTCTGTTACTTTACTTGCTTACTTCAGTGACTAGTTCTGACCCAGCCCCAATACCTCCATCACTCTGCTACACACACCGCTTAGAGCCTTTGGTTCTCCTCCCCTTAGTCTGGCCCCACCGGCTATTACTGTGAGCTTCCCTGGCTCTCACCCGCCTCATACGTGTTCTGTCTTTCTCGTGATGCTTAAAATCACCTGTTGCAATAGGAACTCTGGCACAGGACGATCCGTGATGCAAGCTGCTTATATCAACACTCACCACTTTCAAAAGATCCTAGTCTTCTTGCATCAGACAAATTTTCCATAACTGAAGATGAGTTGGTAGTGAAAGGGTCCAAGTTTCAAGATGCAACAAGAACCGACCAGCCGCAAAAAAAAAAAAAAAAAGAGGAAAAGATCTTTCTCCATTCTGGATTTAGAAGCCTATAAGAAATAAGTAAAGATAAAAATATCCTCCTGTGGGATGCCTGGCCCACTCAGTGGGCAAAAAAGAGCATGTGACTCTTTTTTTTTAAAGATTTATATATTTATTTATTTGAGAGAGCAGGAGCAGGGGGAGCGGCAAAGGGAGAAGGAGAAGCAGACTCCCTGCTGAGCAGGGAGCCCGATGCGGGGCTCGATCCCAGGACCCTGAGATCATGACCTGAGCCGAAGGCAGACGTTTAACTGACTGAGCCACCCAGGCGCCCAGAGCCTGTGACTCTTGATTGCAGGGTCGTGAGTTCGAGGCCCACGTTGGGTGTAGAGATTACTAAAAAAATAAATAAATGAACTTTTTTAAAAAATAAGAAAACTCTAATAGAGATAGGAAAAAGAGTAATTATCAGGAACTAGGGATGAAATAATTATCACAATTGAGCATTCAGTTTACTTCTGAGCATCCTGAGAACCAAGACTAGCCAAGCCAAGCCAAAAAAACTATCTATAGCTCCTGCTGTCTTAACAACTCCACTTCTTACATAGAAACAAGGTTTTTCCTGGTACTAAATTCTAGATGGCATTTTTCTTAAGAGTTATTAGTTAAAAGACAATGAGTACTGCAATCATTGTTGACACATCATACTCTGAAAAATGGAGAATTTCTTTATGTGACTATTTCTTAATATCATCTCTCAATAAAAGTCATGTGACCCGAAGGAGTGTATGTTTATCATTTCAGTGGCTGTCTCTCAAATATATTCAACTATTCCTTGACCTAAGCTGACTAGAAGTAATTTCAAGATGGACTTCTCTGGCAAGAGCCTCGAACACAATATTGGTGTGGGAGTGGGAAGGTTGGTATGATTTATGTAACAGAAAGGCAGGGACCAAGGTGGTGAAAATCAAGGAACATGATGTGCATTTTATCAAAGACATTGCTGGATAACAGGACCAACTTTTTTTTGTTAATATTTTTTACTTTTTTAGCATGAACAATGATTCTGTTAAAAATGTTAGAAGAACCTGGAACTATCCAGGGCAAGACCATGCACCCCATGACTCCCTTCTCCAGAATTCTCCCTACCTTCTTTTCCATCATATCTTGCCACGCCTATTTCTGTCAGTGCGATTCTGTTTATTAACAATTATCCTGTAAAAACAGTTTTAGTTTTCCAATAAAGATTCAAATCAACAGATAACTATTAATCAGTATCTGCAGAAAGCAGATTCCAGTGTATTACCACACCATAAAAGTACTATCAACATCCTAATTCCAAATAAGAAAAACTAAGAGGATTTTTGGGTCAACATTCCCCGCCTCATTCATATACAGTCAGCTTGACCTTGAGAAATGACTAGACTACAAGGCTTCCTGTTGAGCAGTGCTTCCTATCAATAGGGGGAAGAGCAGAGCGTACATACCAGTGGTATAACAGATGGTACAGGGGTGGTAGGTCTGATTGTGTCTTCTTTGAATGAAATTTAACAATAATTCTGTTGACCCATATCTCCAACAATAGTTCATTCCTATATGCCACCTAGCCTTTCAGTCTTCCAAATGGAAGATAAAATTGGATCCATTCCTCATACCACAAACCAGGATACATTCCAAATGGCTCAGATATTTCAATGTAAAAATTGAAACTATAAAATGAACTCTTTCTGGGTGCCTAACTGGCTCAGTCAATAGAACATGCAAATTTTGATCTCGTGGTCGTGAGTTCAGACCCCACACTGGGTGTAGTGATTACTTAAAAATAAAATCTTTAGGGGTGCCTGGGTGGCTCAGTCAATTAAGCATCCGACTTGATATCAGCTCAGGTCTTGATCTCAGGGTCGTGAGTTCAAGCCCCGCATTGGGCTCCATGATGGGTGTGGAGCCTACTTAAAATAAATAAATAAATAATAATAAATTAAAAAATAAAATCTTTTTAAAAAATGAACTTTTTCAGGGTGCCTGGTTAAGCGGCTGCCTTCAGCTCAGGTCATGATCCCAGGATCCTGGGATCGAGCCCCATGTCGGGCTCCTTGCTCCTTGCTCCTTGTTCAGCGGGGAGCCTGCTTCTCCGCTGCCTGCTGTATCCCCCTGCTTGTGCTTGCTCTGTCTCTTTCTCTCTTTAGCTCTCTCTGTGTCAAATAAATAAATAAAATCTTTAAAAAAAAAAAAAAAGAACTCTTTCATACCCCCTTAGCCGAAAATGTATAACTTTACCTTCCTTTTCTAATAAAGAAAACTAACATTAGGATACCTATAAGATGGTAAATATACTTTATTAAAAACTATAATCAATAACTATAAAGTTAACTTGGAAGGACAAATAATAAAATGCAAGAGAAAGAAAATATGGGGGCACCTGGCTGGCTCAGTCGGTTAAGCATCTGCCTTTGGCTGAGGTCATGATCCCAGGGTCCTGGGATGGAGCCCTACATCGGGCTCCCTGATCAGTGGGAAGCCTGCTTCTCCCTCTCCCACTCCCCCTGCTTGTGTTCCCTCTCTTGCTGTCTCTCTCTCTGTGTCAAATAAATAAATAAAATCTTAAAAAAAAAAAAGAAAAGAAAATATGGGTATATTCCTCTATAACCTTAGAGTTAGGAAATCTCTCCTAATTACAACTCAAAGTCCAAAAGCAAAAAGAGAAGATAAATCTAATTACATAAAACTTTTAAACTTCAGCATGTCATAAAACCCTAAGCAAGGTAAAAAGATATAAGATAGAAGACATTAACACCCTGTCCTGAATTTTAATTGAGAATGGAACATCTTGTCATACTAGACAGAATGGAAGCTGTCTAAAACCCCTAGGACCATGTCGAAAGGACTCAAGGTGCCAGATTGAAAGGTCTCAATGTTCAGAGATGGGACAATTAAAGTATCAGTGAAAATATTAGCTTCAGTGGATTGAAATCCATCACATGTATTTAAATCCATTAGTTTGTAATTAGGCTAAAGGAAAAAAATTGGTCACTATTGAAGGATACTAGTAAACCAATTCATTATTTTGAAGGATGCTAAATAAGGGGAAGGACTCAAACATTTTTTCCTGCCTCTCCTACATCACTGGTCCTCAGGGTAACCAAAAAGTAGATATAAGGAAGTCACACTCTTTCTAGAAGTATTCCAGCTAATAAATGAAGAAAGGAAGTTAGAATTAGAACATCACCATTTGGCAGACTTTAATGAGTTAATATATCAAGGTATTGATCAATGGTGGGTGACTAGCATTTTTTTTAGAGAGAGAGAGCAGGGGGTGTGGGGGGCAGAGAGAGAGGGAGAAAGAGAATCTTAAGCAGGCTCCATGCCCAGGGCAGAGCCCGATATGGGGCTCCATTTCATGACGGAGATCATGACCTGAGCTGAAATCAAGAGTCAGACGCTTAACAACTAAGCCACCCAGGCGCCCCAGCTGTCTAACATTCTAAAAGAGACAACCAGACCTTCTGGGCTTTCTCATAGAAAATCTACATAATCACACAGTGGGGAACTCTTCAGGAGAAAGGAACTACTTTCTTTAACAAATAAATTACAATAAATTAAGAGGTGGAAAGGTAACCTATAGATGAAAAGAATTAAGAAACCTAGGAAATAATCACAATGTGTGGTCTTTTTTGGTTCCTGAGTCAAACAAGCAATGGGGGGGAGAAAGGGCACTTAGGATACAATTGGAAATATGAACACTGACCTGATATTTGATTATATTAAGAAACTATACGGGGCGCCTGGGTGGCTCAGTCATTAAGCGCCTGCCTTCGGCTCAGGTCATGATCCCGGGGTCCTGGGATCGAGCCCCACGTCTGGCTCCCTGCCCTGCGGGAAGCCTGCTTCTCCCTCTCCCACTCCCCCTGCTTGTGTTCCCTCTCTTGCTGTGTCTCTCTCTGTCAAATAAATAAATAAAATATTTAAAAAAAGAAAAAGAAAGAAACTGTAACTTTTCAGGTGTAACAACAGTATTGTGGTTATTTTAACTGTCTTTATCTCAAAAAGATACACATTAAAATATTACTGATGAAATTTCTTTCATCAAATTTAATTCATCAAAATATTATTTGCCTCAAAATAATATAGGTGGGGAATAATGGTAAGAGGAGAGATGAAACAAGACTGGCCAGGAACTGGTCATGAAAGCCCACTGTTGAACGTTCAGGAATTTTCACATCAACCTGGTAGCTTGCAGTTGGCCATGGTGTGGGTATGTCATCCTGAAAATCAGCACACGCTACAAATCAGCTCTGGCCCCAAGAGTGTTAAAACATTCATCAGCACACCACTGCTATTCTGTCTACTCGTGTATAGGTTGAGCTATTTTCATTCAACAAATATTGATTGAGCGCCAACTATGTGCTAGGCACTGGATAGCATGCTGAGCACACAGCAGTAAACAAAAAAGACATCACCCCATATTAATTTCCTCAGGCTGCCATAACAAAGTACCATTAACTGGGTGCCTTGGCACAATAGAAATTTATTCTCTCAGAGTTGTGGAGGCTTGAAGTCTGAAATAAAGGTGTTGGCAGGGCCATGCTCCTTCTGAAAACTGTAGGGGAATCCTTTCTTGCCTCTTTCTAGCTTCTGGTGGTTGGCTGGCTGGCAATCTGGAACTCCTTGGTTTCCAGCTGCATTAACTCCAGTCTCTCAGTCATCAGGTAACATTTTCCTCTATGTGTCTGTGTCTTCATAGGGCCATCTTCTTATGAAGGACACCAGTTGTATTGGATCAGGGGCCCACCCCACTCCAGTATGACTTCATCATTTTTGCATTTTTCTTAACTTGTGGTAAAAAACATACAACATAAAATTTCCCACTGTAACCACTTTTTTTTTTTAAAAGATTTTATTTATTTATTTGACAGAGAGAGAGAGACAGCAAGAGCAGGAACACAAGCAGGGGGAGTGGGAGAAGGAGAAGCAGGCTCCTCGCTGAGCAGGGAGCCCAATGCAGGACTCGATCCCAGGACCCTGGGATCATGACCTGAGCTGAAGGCAGATGCTTAACCGACTGAGCCACCCAGGAGCCCGGTGGATTTTTGTAAATATTATTTAAACCCAATGTTTAAATAGTCAATCTTTTCAATAATTAAGTATCGACTTCATCTAGAAATAGAAGCAATTAGGACTAAATTAGATTTTCTAGGTAAACATTGCTTTTTGCAAAATAAATATAATTAATGTACATATATCAAACCATAATTCTTCACTCTAGCACATAAATCGATGAAAGGAAAAATATATTTTCCTCTCATATTCATTTCCAAGCACATATGTTTGTATTCTCTATTATGTTTACAGGAACAAACACTTGAATCGGACTCCTAATGTTTCTTTTGATTGTGAACACTGAGTTGTAATTAAGATGCATACACTTAGCCGCAATATTTGTGTTGTCTCAGAATTTGGGAGGATGTAAATTCAGACACTTTTCAGTTTCAAAGTCATTGTGGTTATTAGACTTGAAGTGGCCCTTTTAGTCTTTGCATTTTGCCTGGCTTTATGTCACTATAAATTAGCAGAAGGTAGGTAGCAAGCGATAGGATTGAAATATGGTTACTCTTTTCATCTAATGCATTACAATAGAGGAAAATGAAACAATAATTAGTATATGAATGGGAAATCAGAAGGAAGAGAAACCTGTGTTCTGTGTTTCAACAGTTAAGGACCAGATGTATGCTTCAGAACTATGAATACTTGGTTCCATGGAGAGTTTTCCCAAGGCTGCCCTTTGTTTATATGACTTGTTTCCACGTTTGTTAATTTTCTACAAATTGTAAGTAATAATGTGATTTCAGAAACCGTACTGGCTTGTTATTCTTGGTCTTGCATCCCTTTAAGGTCTATGCATGCCAATCACATGTAGCTATAGAGAGTTCATGGACTGGTATTAGAAATCATGCCTTCAGCCAAGTTTTTTTTCTTAGATTGGACGACTTAATTTGGTCCACATTCCATTGGAAACCTATTAGGATTGGGCGCTACAAGATGGCCACAGAGATTTGAAAGCTTAACCTGCATGGGTAAATAAATTTCAGCAGGAGCACACACTGAACAATCATGTCAATACATCCTCTGTATCAATGTGGCCAGGGGTCCAGACACAACCCACAGCATTCTGGAGGCACTAAGTCCCAGCTGCTGAGAGTACAGAGCAAGCTGATGGGGGATGCATAGTGTACCCCTCCAGTCTTTACCTACTAGCCCACCTGAACC
This sequence comes from Neomonachus schauinslandi, assembly GCF_002201575.2. Lineage (NCBI taxonomy): Eukaryota > Metazoa > Chordata > Mammalia > Carnivora > Phocidae > Neomonachus > Neomonachus schauinslandi. The sequence continues at coordinate 31,261,837 of NC_058419.1, read as the reverse complement.
CACTGTGGAATACTGCCCTCCACTGCACAGATAATGGCAGAACAAAAATTAAAAAGTAAGGTGGGGACAAGCAGCAGCTAGAGGTTAGAGAAGAGAACTTGGAGCCCTTGTGAGTCTGGCCTGGAGAATGCCAACATGTAATTTTTCTGGGTACTGTACAGTGGAAACGAGCTCTAATTCTTCTCCCAGGGGACAGACTTGCCACCTGTGCTCTCCTCTAATTATCTTTGATCAGGCTTATGTGGTAGGAAGTTATGTTTCAGTGGCTGTGATTGGGCCCAGGACATTGCTAAGTCTATAATTACTAGCTGGTTTAAATCACAGCTCTTTTGGAATTTAGCAGCCATTTGTGTAAACTGCCTCAATATTTTTAGACTGTAAGCTTGTCCTTTTATACTTCTGTGAGAACTCAGAGATGAACAAGTTAAGGAAAAGCAAATTCGTAAGTGAATTAAGAAGTGCACAAAATGAAGAGAGCTAGCCACGGGCAGGGAAAATGAGTCTTCACTGTAGAGAGAGGTATATTCTTGCTCAATAACCTTTCATGAGGTAGAAAGAGAGGCCTTTACAGGTACTTCCGATTTTGGAATACCAAAACTCTAGAATGAGTCCCCCCAACTAACCACTGACAATATCAGGTGAGGGATAGCTATCAGAAGACCTGGATTCGGATTCCCAACTCTCCCGCTTATTTCTTGGCTGTATGATGTTACGGGAAACTATTTAACCTCTGTGATCATTAGGTTGCCCATTAAAAAGAATTAAAAAAAAAACTTCCTAATCATACAACATGGCTGTCATGAAAATCAAATGAAATAACAAAAAGAACATTTCGCACCACCCTGGGTAGAGTAATGGCACTTAATAAGCGCTTAGTAATAATAACAATGATCATTCCTATTATTTTTTTTAAAGATTTTATTTATTTATTTGACAGAGAGAGACACAGAGAGAGAGGGAACACAAGCAGGGGGAGTGGGAGAGGGAGAAGCAGGCTTCCCATGGAGCAGGGAGCCCAATGCGGGGCTCGATCCCAGGACCCTGGGATCGTGACCTGAGCCGAAGGCAGACGCTTAACAACTGAGCAACCCAGGCGCCCCGATTATTCCTATTATTGAAGTAACTTGGTTTTCTGGGCTCTACAGGAAAGAAGAGAGATTGCTTTGCCTATGTCCCGTCTCAACTCCATCCAATTGCTAATTAGAATTAACATGGCAGAATAAGTAAAGGGAACTCTTTTCGGGAGGAAGTGAGAGTGCCATCCTCCTCCTGGAGATTAAGAAAGGTTATTCTCAAATGGTGTTTTTCCCCCCTCTCTCTAGCATGCCCCTGAAATGGTACAGTTGATGAAGTCAAAGAAAATGGTGCATAAACAAGCTAATTATTTCCAAAGGAAATGAATACTCATATAATTTAATGCAGGTGGTGCTTAATAAACAACCCTTTCACTGAGTAAACAAAAGAGGGAAACTGTGAGTAATTTACAGGCATGTAAGTGAAATCGCTTGATGGTGCCTTATGCATGGACGTCTTAAGACCTATATTCTGTTTTTACCGCTCACCTCTGAGATATGTGTCATTGGAAGAGTCTGGCAACACAAACATGAAAATACCCTTAATCAAGTGCGTATGTGTGGATCCTGCACTTTGCTTAGCGAGGTGGATGAAAAGGATCGGAGTCACTTGTTTATACACTTGGGCAGCTGTGTTTTTGGACCACTGCCACCCTGATTCCGCACTGAAACAAAGGAAGCAAACTCTGTGTTCGAGAAAAGAACGCCTCACGCTTTGGTCAAACAGTTGTCTCCAAATGTTACCCTCCTTTTAAAGAACACTGTAATAATTATGAATATGTGATTAAACGACATTTGGAAAGATTACCTGTGGGTGTGTGAGATTTAACTTTTTTCATCTTAAGCCATAGTACTGTGGTCATTTACTTGGGCTTTAAAGGGCAACGTCTGACATTTGGTCTGTGGTGGATTTAACAGGCCGCTTGTAAGCTTAAAGGTTTTGCCTGGTTAAATCGGGTTTTATCACAGAGGCTATTTGCAACTTTATGCTCTGTCTCACAGAAATGTCAGGGTTTGCCTTTACTCTGAACTGGGCATAGAAACTCAAGGTTTGTCCCTGAATAGCTTGAAAATGGAAGATCCTTGGCTTTAGGTCCATGCTCTTAACCACCCAGTAACAACCTTGGTGAAGTCTTCATTTTCACTGAGGGTGCTAGAAGGCTTCTGGATGACTGAGCAACCACCATCTTTTGAGAAAGACTAAATGCTTCTAAATCTCTGCCATGTTGTCAATTGCCAGCACATTTTCTCTTCTTCTCTTCCTGGTGGGGAAAAAAGAAAAAAAACCCATTTGGATAATCAGCTTGAGAAATACATTTTCTATGGATTCTGTGGAAATAACTATCTCATTCGATACGGGAAGTTGACCCTCAGCTGGACTTGCACCACAGCTTGGCAAGCCTCTTGTTGACTCCCTCGGGAATTTCTTAAACAGTTGTTCTAAATCCAAACTGTTTCCACTGCTCTCAAGTCCCCCGTCCTACCCCAGCTGTCCCTGCTCTCACGGATGACCTCACCACCTACTTCAACTACAAAGATGGTGGCCATGTAGGCTCCCTCGCGCCCCGTCTTTCTTCAAGCTGCACAATGAAATGGCGCCCTTGTCTATACTCCCCCATACCCCTCCTGTCTCCAAGAAAGCCATAGCCATGGCCACGGCTATGTCCTCTACTTGGAAACTTGATGCCACTCCCTCTCCGCTCCTGAGAGAAATGGTGCCATTAGCTATTTTTAGTGGCTCTATGCCCATGGTCCATAAACACATTCAGGGCTCCTCTGACTTTGACCCACGTCACCATTCTATGTCTCCTCTTCCTCTCACTGTCACCTCTCAACGGGTCAAACTTCTTACAAATGTAGCCCCGGCTCACTGACCCCTTTTTCAGCATTTGTTCACTCCCTCACCCCTGGCCACCTAGCTTCTACCCCACACTCTATTATACTCTACTGAAACTGCTGTCTTGAAAGTCAGCAGTGACCTAATAATTGGCAGATTCTATGGGTTTTCTCTTAGAATTCACCCCGCCTGACCTAGCTGCAGCTTTTACCAGTGTTGACCAGTTCATCCCTCGTAAAACACTCTCCCTCGCTTCCATGAAATCACTACATTGGGTTTGTGGACTATTTCCTCTATCTATCCCTTAAATGTAAGCATTCCCCATAGGTCCTGACCTTGACCCTTGTCTTATCTAGTCTCTCTCTTTTGATGAATCTACCAATTCCACAGGTTCAATTACCTTCTCTGTGGGGATGGCCACCTAACCTCTATCATTCATTCATGTATACATCCATCAACTATTTGCTGAATGTAGGCCACATAAGTAGAGTGATGATATAATTTATCATTCCCTTTTTTTAAAAGATTTTATTTTTAAGTAATCTCTACAACCAACGTGGGGCTCAAACTCACAACCCCGAGATAAAGAGTCGTGCACTCCATCAACTGAGCCAGCCAGGCGCTCCTATAATTTATCATTCTAACTGGGACATTTTGAGTGTGAATGGGGCCACTATTAATACTTATATCAGAGCAGGCATAAGCCCATACTGTCCCAGGCAAATTGAGACATATGGTAACCCTAAGCATAAGGTATTCTGCTGAGTATTATGAAACTACAAAAGGAAATCATAAATGCATCTTGACCTCAAAGAGCATTAAGTCTAGTAGAGTGATAAGACATGAACGTAAAGAAACAGAATACCATTGGGTGCCTGGGTGGCTCAGTCATTAAGCATCTGCCTTTGGCTCAGGTCATGATCCCAGGGTCCTGGGATCGAGCCCCACATTGGGCTCCCTGCTCAGCGGGAAGCCTGCTTCTCCCTCCCCCACTCCCCCTGCTTGTGTTCCCTCTCTCGCTGTGTCTCTCTCTGTCAAATAAATAAATAAAAATCTTTAAAAAAAAAAAAAAGAAAGAAACAGAATACCATTAAGAAAGTGATAAATACCTGAGAGAAGTCCAGATAAAATATATTGGGTTTTCAGGGTGAAAGAAGATTTATTTCCATTTCCTTGAAGAATCAGGAAAAGCTTAATGAAAATGGCATTCAAGTAGCCCTTGGATGTATGGTGGAGAAAGCAGTATGAGCAAGGCCCTACTCATGGATCCTCAGTTTGTGTGCTGCAAAAAGACTGCCACATCTATTGGGACGCTGTTCAGACTGCTGACATCTTGGTGATTTGAACATTTTCATATTTTATTTTTATTTTATTTTTGAAAGATTTCTTTATTTGAGAGAGAGAGCATTTCAAGGGAGGGGCAGAGGAGAGGGAGAGAGAATCCCAAGCAGAATCCCCACTGAGCACAGAGCCTGATGTGGGGCTCAATCCCACGACCCCAAGATCACAACCCAAGCAGAAATCAACAGTCGGCTGCTTAACCGACTGAGCCACCCAGGCACCCCTGAATATTTTCATATTTTAAAAATTATTTTGGGGATGCCTGGGTGTCTCATTTGGATTAAATGTCTGCCTTCAGCTCAGGTCATGATCTCAGGGTCCTGGGATTGAGCCCTATGTCGGGCTCCCTGCTCAGTGAGGAGTCTGCTTCTTCCTCTCCCTCTGCCCCTCCCCCTGCTTGTGCTCTCTCTCTCTCAAATAAAATCTTTTAATAAATAAATAATAAAAACAAAAACTATTTTGTTACTTCAAAGACGAGTGACTTGTATATTTATCAAAAAAATTTTCTAGTAGACAGCAGGAAAATGTCACTCTCTCACAATCAATACATTACAACAATTTTCTGACAGATGGAAATGGTTTGAGGAAGGGACACCTCTTTCTACTTTGCACCAAGATTCCATGAGCTAGAGATGATCCCAAGTAAAAGAGAGAACTGTGTAGCATAATTAGGGCAGGGAGAATTTATCAGTCTGAATAAGCATGAGGTGCATGAGAAGACAAAACAAAAAAAGATTTGGAAAAGTGGATCCAGACCAGATTGTGGAGGGCCTCGAGTGTCAACATAAGAAAATCAGACTCTAGTCAGTAGGCAAGGGTCAAAATGGTTTCAAGAAGTTACCCTGGAGGGGTGCTTGGGTGACTCAGTTGGTTAAGCGACTGCCTTCGTCTCAGGTCATGATCCTGGAGTCCAGGGATGGAGTCCCACATCTGGCTCCCTTCTCAGCGGGGAGCCTGCTTCTCCCTCTGACCCTCCCCCCTCTCGTGCTCTTTCTCTCTCTCATTTTCTCTCTCTCTCTCAAATAAATAAATAAAATCTTTAAAAAAAAAAAAAGAAGAAGAAGAAGTTACCCTGGGAACAATACATATAATACTTTCAAAAGGCAAGGACCAGTAGTATGAAAGTCAGTTAGAGGGTTAATGGTCAACATTTCCCAAAGTAGTCCGTGGAACTAGCTCTATTTGTATTGCATTTGAATGACAACACTGGACAGTAGGAGAGCAGAAGCAGAGAAAATTGTGTAGTTTAATTCAGCCTTACCATCAAACCATAGCTATGACTCTTATACATTTCTCTCTGAGTGACCTGCCAATGCTTTATATTCACACGCCAAAAATCAAACCTATCACCTTTTCTCTCAAAACTATTTCCTCTGGGACACCTGGGTGGCTCAGTCCATTAAGCATCTGCCTTTGGCTCACGTCATGATCCCAGGGTCCTGGGATAGAGTCCCGCATCCGGCTCCTTGCTCGGCAGGAAGCCTGCTTCTCCCTCTCCCACTCCCCCTGCTTGTGCCCTCTCTCTCTCTCTCTGACAAATAAATAAATAAATAAAATCTTAAAAAAAAACACCAACTATTTCTTCTGTGGGTAGCACCACAAAATAAGGGTGGCTTAAATAAGAATTTCAAAGGTAGGAAGCCCAGGGTTAGTATGATAGCACCATGAAATTTGCAAGGAAACGTACTCGAAGGTGTATACCCTGCCATTTTTAGGGTAGGAGTCTTCATTGTCCAAGATGAATGCTGGAATACTTGTTCCAGACAGTGTACTATACAAAGAGAGAAAAATGTGTGATCTCTACCTTTTTAAGGAGTCTTCCTGAAAGTATCACATAACACTGCACTTTTATCTCATTAACCAGAACTTAGTCACGTGGACACTTGAAAGTAAAGCTGAGAAATAGTGAGTTTTAGTTAAGTGACAATGTTCCCAGTTAAAATTCAGTTTCTCTTATTTAAAACAAAACAAAACATGGGGTGCCTGGGTGGCTTGGTCGTTAGGCGTCTGCCTTCGTCTCAGGTCATGATCCCAGGAGAGCCCCGCATCGGGCTCCCTGCTCAGCAGGGAGCCTGCTTCTCACTCTCCCTCTGCCTGCCGCTCTCTCTCTCTGTCAAATAAATAAATAAAAATCTTTAAAAAAAATAAAACAAAACAAAACAGGGACACCTGGGTGGCTCAGTCAGTTAAGCATCTGCTTTGGCTCAGGTCATGATCCCAGGGTCCTGGGATCGAGTCCCACGTCAGGCCCCTTGCTCAGTGCGGAGCCTGCTTCTCCCTCTCCCTCTGCCTGCTGCTCCCCCTGCTTGTGCTCAATCTCTGACAAATAAATAAATAAAATCTTAAAAACAAAACAAAACAAACAAAAAGAAAAATGGGACAGTGGCAGGTAACTGGCAGTGTCTACAAAGGAGGTGAACTCTAGAAGATTGAGAGGGAAAGCCAGGGGAAGGAGGAGATGTCATGGATGACAAGTTTTCTAGTCTAGGTAGTTAGACGAACAGTTTTTCCTCTCATTTGCAACTAAACCCAATCCTGATATGGCCCAGAGTGGATTTATGTATTTTAAAGAAGAATTTTATTTATTTATTTATTTATTTATTTATTTATTTATTTATTTATTTATTTTTATTTGACAGAAAGAGAGAACAGGCAGGGGGAACTGGAGAGGGAGAAGCAGGCTCCCCGCTGAGCAGGGAGCCCGATGCGAG
>NC_058419.1:31239006-31254475 GCF_002201575.2 Neomonachus schauinslandi | reverse complement strand
CTCGCATCGGGCTCCCTGCTCAGCGGGGAGCCTGCTTCTCCCTCTCCCGCGCCCCCTGCTTGTGTTCCCTCTCTAGCTGTCTCTCTCTCTGTGTCAAGTAAATAAATAAAAAATCTTTAAAAAATAAATAAAATAAAATAAAATAAAATAGTCTTCCCATTTGGAGCAACTCAGAAGACACTACTACTCTAGTCCCACTAGCAGATTTGATTATAGCTACAGATATAGATTATAACTAGAAAAGAGCCATTTGGAGTCCTGGCTATTCTAGACCACATTAGCAGGCATCACAATCTACACCACCAAATCTTCAAACACACGTTATAATTCGGTAGCCATGTTTAATTATGATGATGTCTTCAAATTGTATTTCCAAGGAGTTCAAACACATTACTACTTCTTATAATTTTTAATCTAATATACATGATTGGCATAATGGGAGTTACAAAGAAGACAAATAATTTAATCTTCATGTTATTAACAGGGTCCGTAATAAATTGATGTTTATGGTCATAGGGTCATAGCGTTTCTCAGATGGCTTCAACCACCAAGTCCTCTTTTGGGCCTTCTAGCAAGCAACATTTTTTTTCCCAAGCAGGTTGGTGACCCCAGCCTTCCCTTCTATTACCCCTCAAAAGGGGCCTGGGTGCATACCTTTAACCCTAAATAGGACTGAGGGATGCCTGGGTGGCTCAGATGGTTGAGCATGTGCCTTCGGCTCAGGTCATGATCTCCAGGTGCTGGGATCAGGCCCCAGGTCGGCTCCCGGCTCAGCGGGGAGTCTGCTTCTCCCTTTCCCTCTGCCTCTCCCCCTGCTCATGCTCTCTCTCTGTATCTCTCTGTCTCAAATGAATAAATAAAATCTTTAAAAATAAATAAGTAGGACTGAGATTAGGCCTAGATCCCTCAACATACCCAGTATAGATCTACATGGGCCAAGTAAGATGATTGAAAACAAATTTTTATGTGTTCACAAACAGAACTCCCCATTTGCAAAGACCAAGCACCCCAATGTATCCAAAAAATGCTGCCAGACTGTTCAAGAACCCAGACCAAGAGGGATGAGAGACATCTTGCAGAGAAACCTTCCCTATTCTGGGCTTGATCAACAGATACGGGAAGAGAAATATGGAGCAAGAAAGGGACAGGGAGCACAAAAGGGGGGGCGGTTATTTTGTGTTTCCCTTTGCTTTCCTTTGCTTTTGGGTAAAAAAGATGTACTGGACCTAAATATGTCTTAATGAGGCAGGTCAATATTTATGGTCCTTCAAACCCCATTTAACCTTTCTGTGTCTCATCTGTTAAGCATGCTGGCCAAGATCACATACCAAATCACTGACACAGTCATCATGAGGCCCCAAGTGCCTTGTTCCCAGTTTCATATTTTAAATAAGCCAAGTGACAAAATAGAGGGAAAAACTGGGTCAGAGAAACAAACTTGGCCTAAAAAAAAAAAAAAATCTGCATTTCAAAATAAAGGCAATTACACAAAGACGTGACACTTCTCATCTAAACAGAAAAATAACCTAGAGCCTTAATGTCTTTCTTTTCCAATGGGATATACAGAGGCACTTTTAAGGATAAGAGCAAAATGATGGACCTACCATCATTGTCAATTCTTTCATCTGATGAGGCTTTATTTCTTATAAAATTTTAGTGGAGTTAGGGAAACAAGTTAAAGAATTGGCTAATATCACACACCTATAAAGATTCCAGTTTAAAAAAAAAATGGGGTTTTTTGGTATCTATTTTGTTGGTATTTGTTCTTTAGATACCTGGTCATCTAGACTGTTTTGAACCAATTTCTTGTTTCCTTAACTTTAAATTCCTAGATTTGTACTCCAACTTTGATAGCTGCCTCTAATCCCATAAATCATGGTGCCCCGTTCATAATTTTTTTAATCTTGGCTTTCTGGTCCAGATATCAATTCTGCTGGCTCCTTTGTGTCTCTGTCTGTCTCTCTGTCTCTGTCTCTGTCTCTGTCTCTGTCTCTCTCTCTCTCTCTCACACACACACACACACACACACACACACAAAGGGGAAACTGCAGCAGGTCAGGCAGCTTTCCAGTGCTTTCCATCAGGCACCTGGGGAATATGGAAGAGGCCCAATTTTTCTTACTCCTGGGACTCAAGCACTGTGAGGAAAAATGCAGTAATGGGACCAAGTAGTTTTACAAACTAAAGCCAAGGCAAAGTTGCTACAGTGATTAGGAGTGTGCCTACTAGACTCTGCTTCTCCACCTGCGTTGGCTCCCCCCAAATTCAGGGCACTCCAGCAAAATTCCCAGGTTTTCTCCTAAAACTATAGCTGTTCAGAGACCCCAGGACTCACAACGGGCCTGGGACAGGGGAGGAGAGGACCGGACAGATGAATTTTCTCAGGTCCTCCTTTAACCAAAATAATTCTTCATCAACTAGAGATCCCCTCTGGGGAACTACACAGCATGCCAGAATATGGAGAATGTGGGCATGCTGCCAATAAACCTCTAACCCTAGAGTTCACTGGCTGGGAATGGCCAAGTACTCCAGAAGAAGGGAGGGGCCTGCATCTGGACCATCAAGACTCTGCCTGCCACTCCCCAGCTGTGACCCACCCCAACAACCAGGCCAGGAACCTGAGTACTGGTCTCCCACCCACAACTCCAGGGTATGGCCCAAGAGACAGGCTGGGGAGCTTGCCTTCTGCTTCAAGCACACCACAGAAACTTGTCAGGCACACGGCTGACCCTAGGAAGTCGTGGCCTTACTCGCCCTGAAGGGCTGGATTCCTGCCTCTCTAAGCACTTATTCGGGGTTACCCATGGCCGCCATCCCTATTGTTCTCAAATCAATTTATGTTTGCTCACAACACCCAGAACATGGACTCTTGGCTCCCTACCGCAATGTCAACATTCATATTTAGTCCCCTTCAGTTTTAGTGAGATTTGGATGATCTCATCTAGTTTTTTATTTGGCCTGTTTGTTTGTTCTTCCAAAGTTGAAATTGGGTTATTTTATTTTGATTATGATCAGCCAATAGAAAATATATAGAGATGAAACAAATTATGATCCTACCACCCAGATGATGCCCTCTTCTGACTCAGCTAAGAATTTCCTGATCGAGCCCTGAGGAACCCTACCCACCCAAGCTATACCAGCCTCTGATATTCCCTTGCAATTAGATTTGGTCCATTAGACACAAAATGAAAGGATCCAGAACTTTGATCATGAACAGAGGGAGAATATTTGGAAATGTCTCTCTCCTTGTGTGCTGGCCACAAGATATATAGGTGAAGCCATCATCCTTATCAGCATTTAAGGCCTAAAGCCATGTTGGACACCTGTAGCAGATACCTGTGATATGAAAGCAAATGACTTCAGACTACTGAGCTGGATCCCCTCAATTCTCCCAAGAGCAAGCACATTCAGGCAACAATTTGAGACCCTTTAGCACTCTTTGGGAGATAGAGTTGTATGCATACACACTCACATACACATACACACACACACAAACACACACACACTAGATATTCATATGTAAAGTGATTTATATTATGCAACTCATTTTAGATTGCCCGATTTTTTTAATAATTTCTCCTCCTTCTGATTTGAATCTAAAACCTTCAAATAGATGTTTTGATTTTTCTAGAAGCAAGCATTTGTCTATCACAAAATATTTAAAGTTCAAACTTCTGCAACTTTTTTCTTTTAAAGAACATGACTACTTTTAGTGTACCAAGCCTGTAATCAACTTTAAGTGGCTTTCATTATTATCCCACCATGTACTCAAATCTTAAAAAGTTGAATTTGAAAGCTCTCGTGTTTCTAGAGTAAGGGAAGAACTCCACCTTATGGTGATATTTTGAAGTACACCAAAGAAAATGCCACTAAGCTCTCTGAACCCAATTTTCTGTCTGCTCTTTCACTCCACCTACAAGATTTTTAGAATTCTTCTAGAAATTTCTAGGGGAAAGGAATAAAAAAATGCCAACCACATCCTCCAACAAACAGTAAATCCTCTTCCACAATATGCTCAAAGTGCCAAAATGGCCAGGACTGAGTTAAGGTTAAGCAAAACCTTTCACTTGGTTATTGGACAGGGTACTAGGTAAGAAGCTACATGTAAATCAGTAAAACACCGGAACCTTTTTTACTTGATATCAAATAATAATAATAATAATAATAATAATAGCTAATGACTATTGAGTACTTATTGTGTGTCAGGTTATATGCCATATATATATACTAATTTAATACTCACATAACCTTTATATAAGGTAGACACTATTATTAACTCTATTTTATGGATGAAGAAACTGAAGCCTAGAGAAGTTACACAAATTGGTTAAGGCTACATAGCTAATAAGTGCTATTAAGAGCCAGGTACTTGAAGCTCACTAGCCCAGACTCTAAACCATTGTGCCATACTGCCCCTCCCTATAACTCAAATTTGGTATGATCTCTCTCAAAATAAACAACTTGAAGCCATGATCTTGTCCACATTCTGTGTCAAAATTGGCAAAGGTAGGACAAAACCCCTGATTCGATTTCTTTTTTTTTTTTTAAAGATTTTTTTTTTAAGATTTTTTTTTTTTAATTCATTTGAGAGAGAGAATGGGAGAGAGAGCACGAGAGGGGGGAGGGTCAGAGGGAGAAGCAGACTCCCTGCTGAGCAGGGAGCCCGATGCGGGACTCGATCCTGGGACTCCAGGATCATGACCTGAGCCGAAGGCAGTCGCTTAACCAACTGAGCCACCCAGGCGCCCCCTGATTCGATTTCTATTCCTCCCATGATCATCACAGATTTAGAATCATTTGGCTTACGTCCCATGTTCTTTCTCTATTGTGGCAAGGATTGTTTGTGATTTTGAGTATAAAGTCTTGTAGTAGAGTGCTATAGATTGAATGTTTGTGTCCCTCCAAAATTCATATGTTGAAACCTAATCTCCTCTATGATGGTATTAGGTGGTGGGGCCTTTGGAAGGTGCTTAGGTCATGAGGGTGGAACCCTCATGAATGGGACTAATGCCCCTCTACGACACCCAAGAGGGCTCTCTTGATCCCACACCTCCATGTGAGGACACAGCCAGAAATTAGCCTTCTATGAACTAGGAAGTGGGCTCTCAGCAGACTGAATTTACTCACACCTTGATCTTAGACTTTCTGCCTCCAGAACTGTGAGAAATAAATGTTTGTTGTTTGTGTCACCCAGTCTTTGGTACTTTTTTTTTTTTTAATATTTTATTTATTTATTTATTTATCAGAGAGAGAGAGAGCACAAGCGGGGGGGCAGCAGGAGAGGGAGAAGCAGGCTCCCTGCTGCGCACGGAGCCCGATGCGGACTTGATCCCAGGACCCTGCGATCATGACCCGAGCTGAAGGCAGATACTCAATCCACTGAGTCACCCAGGCGTCCCCAGTCTTTGGTATTTCTATAATAGCAGCGTGAATGGACTAAGACACTGAGAGTCTAGATTGTGTGTCCCTTCACCATTTATCTTGTACCTTTTCCTACTCCCCATCTCAGACCCCTCAAACATCATTCATTTAAAACCATGTTGAGGGACACCTGGGTGGCTCAGTTGTTAAGCGTCTGCCTTCGGCTCAGGTCATGACCCCGGGGTCCTGGGATCAAGCCCAGCATGGGGCTCCCTGCTCCATGGGAAGCCTGCTTCTCCCTCTCCCACTCCCCCTGCTTGTGTTCCCTCTCTCGCTGTGTCTCTCTCTGTCAAATAAATAAATAAAATCTTAAAAAATAAAAATAAAACCATGTTGAAAATTACGCATTTCTAAAAAATCCATCAATATTAATTCAATTCAAATCAGGATTTTTCCTAAAGCATTTGTTTCTAATACAACATCGGTCTCCTGTGCTATACTTTTTTTAATTTGGTAAAATCTATATGCTTGGTGTTTGTTTTCAATTTGAACAAGCACTAGTTTTTGTTTGTTTTAAAATAAACTTTATTGGGGCGCCTGGGTGGCTCAGTCAGTTAAGCATCTGCCTTGGGCTCAGGTCATAATCCTGGGGTCCTTGGGATCAGCCTGCATTGGGCTCCCTGCTCAGCAGGGAGTCTGCTTCTCCCTCTCCCTCTGCCCCCCTCCCTGCTTGTGCTCTCTTTCAAATAAATAAATAAAATCTTTAAAAAAATAAATAAATAAAATAAAATAAGCTTTATTAAGGAGGGCACTTGATGGAATGAGCACTGGGTGTGATGTGCAACTGATGAATCACTAAATTCTACCCCTGAAACTGGTAATACAGTATATGTTAACTAAATTGAATTTAAATACAAAATTAAAAAAAAAAAAACACCTTTATTTTGGAATAATTTTAGATTAACAGAAAAGTTGCAAAGATGATAGAGAGTTCCTGGTTCCTGTATGCCCCTCAGCCAGTTGCCCTAATGTTACTATCTTACATTAGTATGACCCAGTACTATGGTACATTACTACTAATTAAACCACAGATTTTAGGTGGATTTTATCAGTTTTTCCATGAATGTTCTATTTATTGCTCCAGGATCCAACCCCAAATATCACTGCATTTAGCATAATGCCATTTTCACACCTACCAAAAATGACTAATTCCTTAATCTCATCAAATACCCAGTCATTACCCCCATTTCCTTGGTTGGCAGATACGTCTTGTAAGTTTCTTGGAGTCTGTAACAGTTCTGCCTCCTTCTTTGTGTTTTCCTGCTACTTATTTATGGAAGGAACTGGATCATTTGTCCTGAAGACCATTCCACACTTTGGGTTGGGCTGACTGCATCCCCCACGGTGTTGGTTTAGGATGCTCCTCTGTCCTCCATATTTCCTGTAAAGAGGTATCTAGATCTAGCATGGGGGTTGGTGAAATTTTTCTCTAAAGATCCAGATAATAGATATTCTAGGCTTTGCAGGTCATATGGTTTCAACTCTGCCACTGTGAGGCAAAAGCAGCCATTGACAATAGGTAAACAAGTGGGTGTGGCTGGGTCTCAATGAAACTTTATTTACAAAATCAGGTAAAGGGCTGGATTTGACTGGGAGACCATAGTTTGATGATCCCTGATCTAGAGGATCAATCAGATTGGGTTTTAGTGGTTTTGTTTTGTTTTTTAAGAATAATTCTTTGACAGGGCTGGGTATCTCCTGTGGCTTCATCGGGTGGCCTATCACATCTGGTTGTCTCTTTTAGTGATGTTGCATTTGTAGGGGTTCTGCTGTTACCAGCTTGATCCATCCATCATGAAGGTCTCCATTGGTGGACTGTATTTCAACCTTCCTCTCTCTTCTGTGGTCGGGAGCACTTGTGCAGTGCATGCCTTGAACAACCACACATGAGCACCTCTGTCCAACATTTGTTATTCCCCTTGGCGTCTTTGGTTTCAAACAGCACATAAAATAGTAGCCCTAAAGGTTCTTAGAGTGCCACAAACTACTACTTGGTAAAGAAAAAGTTTCCAGGGGGAACCTGGCTGGCTCAGTTAGTGGAGAGTGAGACTTGATCTTGGGGTTGTGAGTTCCGGCCCCCTGTTATGTATAGAGATTACTTAAAAATAAAATCTTAGGGGCACCTGGGTGGCTCAGTCAGTTAAGCATCCAACTCGATTTCGGCTCAGGTCATGATATCAAGGTCATGAGATCAAGCCCCATGTGGGGCTCTGCGCTCAGTGCACAGTCTGCTTGAAATTCTCTCTCCCTCTCCCTCTGCGCCTCCCCCAGCTCATGTTCCTTCTATCTAAACAAATAAATAAAATCTTTTTAAAAATAAATAAAATAAAATCTTTAAAAAAAAGGAAAAAGTTTTCAGACTTCTTGAGGAAACACAGATTCTGGATTCCTCTGGATCAGAGGTGTACAGACTGCAGGGTTGTTTTCCCCAAAGATTTGTTTATTTGAGAGAGAGAGAGAGTGAGAGCGAGTGGAGGGAGGGGCGGAGGGAGAGAATCTTCAAGCAAACTCCCTGCCGAGTGCTGAGCCGGGAGCCTGGAGTGGGGCTTATCCATGAGATCATGACCTCAGCCAAAACTAAGAGTTGGACACCCAACAGACTGAGCCACCCAGCTGCCTCCAAGTTGCAGTTTTCACTTTCCACAAAAATGAATTCCTTGCTAACTTTTAAAATCTGGAAGATTTTATGTAAAAATCTGGTTTTTCCAGTCCTCTTGGAAAATGAAGGAATCTGGCTGCTTTGGACCAGGTGTGTCAAGAACTGACTGGAACTCAGAGTGACTGCCCCCTTTACATTAGGCACACACTAAGGAATGGTGGGGATTGCGGCATCCTGCAAAGGCACATGCCCTGTCATTTACCACTTGAGTGCCTGTGAGCTTCTCTGGCCACTTTAAAATGAGTTGCTAGTGTTTTGGTATTCAATACATTTACATCACCTACTCCTCTCCAAGTTGTCCCATTCCCCTCCCCACTTATATCTCCCACACCCCCAACATTCATTGGTTTCTTATATGTCTTTCCAGAGCTACTTCATTACAAACACATGAAGGGTGCAGCAAGCACTAGTTTTGATGGAAAATCTGAAATGGTATTTTCTAGTACTTCCAAAGCTATTACCAAAGTCATATTCCATTAAGAGGAAACCCCTTTCTTATTCATTCATCTAACAAAAATTTATTGACCTTTTAACTACTCCTAGGCTCTGGGGACACAATAATGAAAAAGCCAAATATGGTCCCTGGCCCAATGGAATTTACGGTTGGAATATTGTTCAAAATAGAAGAGAGAGAAGATGACTGACCCAGGGATGCCTTCTAGATATAATTTTTATAAACAGTGCGCTACCTTCAAAGGAGAGTTACCAGCGTGCACATTCTCTAACTAGATGACAAAAAAGTATATTTATAATCTTTGTAATGCCATCAACAGAAAGTAAAACCTATGAATATTCCAATGGAGGAAAACAGGATCATGTTCTATATTCAAAAATTACCAGATGACATTTTTCTTACCCTGCCAAAACAAGGGAATTAGAGAGGTCTAGGGCTGCTCTGGAGGCCACCCGGCCATGGGCATCTTGCCTTTGGAATCTGGAATTCCTTGCTAAGCTAGAGGCAATCTGGAAGTAGCTCAGCCTGACCCAAATGAGAACCTTGGGTAAATTCCTCCTTGCTTTTTTATGCCTGTGATCCTTGGGCACCACCCAAATTGCAAATGCTGGCTGGCCATCAACAATCCAACAATTTCCTCAAAGCCATTCCACCCTTCCTCCCTTCTTTATCCATTCCTTGCCACTTTTCTCTCTCCCATTTTCACTGCATAGTCTGGAACTCTTAGTCCATGATAAACAAAGTCTACTCCTATGGCTGCCACTTGTTCCCTGAACACTCACTCCACCTCCTGCTGCTAATTGAAAGCAGGCTCTCTTCTCTACAACACTATGTCCCATAGAGTCATCTCAAGGCAATTCTTTCCACTAGAGTTTGCATATTGGGCTGGAGTGAGGGTAGGGAAAACTGTATTACTGTTCTCCTTACTCCAACCACCCCCCCCCCCACACACACACACACTGCATTTTCTAAACCAGCGGCTGGCAAACATTTACTTTAAAGTACCAGATAGGAAATATTCTAGGCATTGTGGGACATACTGGCTCTGTTGCAACTACTTGACTCTACTGTTGTAGCTTGAAAGCAGCCATAGACAATATGCAAACAAATGGGCATGGCTGTGTTCCAATAAAACTTTATTTACAAAAACAGGCAGCGAGACTAGATTTGACCCAAGAGAAGTTTGCTGACCTGTACTATAAACTATTAATCTTTCCAGCTCCTATAAAACAAAACAAATCCCTTCTTACTTGAAAAAGCACATTAACTATATACCCCATCTTACCTCTCCCTTGCTCCTGTCATGTACTCACCTCCCGGTCCAGCCATGTTTATTAAGGATCCTGGCATCTGGCTCATAGGTCACTTCTAGTCCCACCATCATCCTGGATGATTCCTAAATCCATAAGGATAATCAGTGTAACACCACAGCCTCACAGTGCCTTGACTTCCTCAATTCCAATGACTTCCATCCCCATTCCATGTCAATAACCTACTCCTTTGGGAAATATTACACCTTTGATACCTTCACATCAATATCCCATGCAGAACACAATTCTTATCCTACAGACTTTCCAACACTTTACTCCCCAATAAATCTGCTCTTTGACCTGAGAACCCCTCCATTTTCTCCCAGTTAGTTGGCCCCCACCTGGCCTCACTTTCCTCCTCCCCAGTCTGAACACACCATGGTCAATCACTATTCTCTCTTGCTGCTTCCTCAATCACCTTGAGCTGCCTTCTTCTCACTGTTCTTTTACTATCAACACCATACCGCACTCCCCAGTCAATTCAATCACCAAATTTCTCTGATCCTTTAGCCAAATGGCTGAACGTACTTGGAGAATACTATCCCACTGTATGAATGTGAGACACAGAAACTTGTGATTTTAAATCTTATCTGGTCCCTCACTACCTCTAGTCTATCTTTCTCAATGGTTTTTGTTTAACTCCCCTATCATATTAACCTTAGACAAGACAACATAATGCTATAAAGAGATTGCAAATAAATAAATAATCTAAAAAAAAGAGAGAGATTGCAGGCTTAAAAACCAAACAGCGTTGGGTCTGAAATCTGGTTCCACTTATTAGATGTATGGTCTTGAGCAGGTTATCTAACATCCTATTACATCAGTTTTTTTCATGAGAAAAATGGAAATAATTCCTACTTTATATATTAAATAAGATTACATATGTAAAACAATTAGCACAGTGCCTTACACCCAGCAAGTGCTCAATAAATGATAGCTATTAATACAAGCTCATATGCAGCAGGTGACTATACCTACTTCGCCAAGACCATTAAGTGTTTCTTAGCCCAAGTTCCCCAGAAAGCAGAGCAATGGTTGATGTGCTATTTGGTTGAATTGTACGAAATTGCTGACATTCAACTGTTTGACATACAGAAATCAAAGGCTTCAGCCTCATCTGTTATTAGGGAGTGCAATCCCAGGAAAGCAATGGGGAGAGACAGTGGGAAACGAAAGAATAAGAGGGTCAATACGAAGGTGCATTGGTATCACACTTGAGGTCATGGGGTACCATTTTTTGAAAGATCATAAATACATGACTTGCATCTCTGATCAGTCGACAAGGAGGATGGAAAGAGAATTTAACAGCTAGCTCTTGTCTTTTATTAGCCAAAGCTTTGCACCGCTGGGTCAGGTTAACTCCTCTACACTGTGCATGGAGTCTCGGCATCCACAGGAAAGCACCAGGGCATGTGATGAGAAGCTGGCAGATTGCACTGGTCTAAGTCCATCAGAGCCTACTCAGAGAAGGGGCTGGGACACACTGGCAATAGGCCAAAGACCACTGAGACAAATAAGGCCAAGAGGATCTGAACTGGTAAGAGGTGGCTGATAGAACACATGAATTCCCTCAAATTTTTTTTACTCTGCACTTTCCTATAACTGTAATTCACTCTTCCTTTTGGTCAGAGGAAGGGATATCCCTCCACTCATTCAGGTCTAAAGCCAACTCCCACCTATGCTCTCCATCTTGATCCCTCCCACCTCCAGGATCTTTTACTTTCAACTTCCCCCACTTTCCCGATCCTTTCCTCTCTACCTTTGTACCATCTTAGGGCTCTCCTTAAAATATCCTTCCTTTACTTCACACAGGCTTCTAACTACTTCCTTTTCTCTTTCCTTTCTTTCTCAGCAGAATATCTTAAATGAATAATCCAAAGTTACTATCTACCTTCTCACCTAGGAACCATATGAACCGATCTCATCACTGTCTTATAACGCCTTTGCTGAGGTCACCAACGACCTCCATTTGACCATATCCCTTAGACATAATTTTGGCTCTATCTCTCTTGCTTTCACTGCAGCATTTGGTCCTGTTGACCCCTCCATTCTTACTGAGATTCTTAGTTCAGTTACCATGCCACCATTATTTGTTGCTTCTCCTAATTCTTTGGCTGGTCTCTTTCCTCTTAGCCTCTGTCTGATCCTTAAGAGTCAGTGTTCCCGGGGCGCCTGGGTGGCTCAGTTGGTTAAGCCACTGCCTTCGGCTCAGGTCATGATCCTGGAGTCCCTGGATCGAGTCCCGCATCGGGCTCCCTGCTCGGCGGGGAGTCTGCTTCTCCCTCTGACCCTCCCCCCTCTCATGTGCTTTCTCTCTCTCATTCTCTCTCTCTCAAATAAATAAATAAAATCTTAAAAAAAAAAAAAAAAAGAGTCAGTGTTCCCAAGAATTCTTTCCTCAGCCTCCTTCTCCTCTTACCCCACACACGCTCCCAGGAGGTTATCATCTAGTCCCCGGATTTCAAGTATCACTATGTGCTGATGACTTCCAAAGTTGTATCTCCAGCCAGAGCTCTCCCTGCACACTCATCTTGTAAATGCCCACCAAGCAGCTGGATATATCCACCAAAGCAAGATACATCCAGCTGCTTGATAGGCACCTCAAACAGGCACCTCAAATTCAACATATTACCACCGGAACTCATTATATTCCCAACCACCTCCACCTTAATCTTGCGCACAAAATTAATCTGCAGATAATGCCTGCTATCCTCATTACACTTTGCATTTTATTCAACAATTAATGCTTAGGCACCTACTCTATGCCATATAGCGTTCCAGATACTTGCTCTGATCTCTTTGGCTCGCCATACGCCAGCACCTGCTCTTTGTTCCTGGACCCTTCATTTGAGCTACTCTGCCAGGGGCACCTGGGTGGCTCAGTCATTAAGCATCTGCTTTTGGCTCAGGTCATGATCCCAGGGTCCTGGGATCGAGCCCCGCATCGGGCTCCCTGCTCAGCAGGGAGTCTGCTTCTCCCTCTCCCTCTGCCTGCTCATGTTCTCTCTCTTTCAAATAAATAAATAAAATCATCAAAAAGATAAAATAAAATAAATTCCTCTATCAGTGAAGGATTTAGGCACTGGGAAAAGAATTTTTCATAGAAAAAACCCTGGACCCCTGGAACCACTAAGGTCAGCTGAAGTATCTGCGCCAGGGTAGGGCTCTAGTCCAAAGGGCCATACCCTCCACACCACCCAGCTCAGGGCATAAGGGAACATGCAGTGGGGGATGGAGAGGATGATAAGGAGTAGCCATCTGCTCAGTGTGGCTCCTTTAACAAGCTATACCTATTCCTACCAGGAAGTACCAGGGACTACATAAAATATGTAGCCAATAACTTCTACCACACTTTGTTCAAAGATTAAATCCTGAATTTTCCAGCCTAACACACACCTTCCATCCCATTCTCTCTCTTAAGTCTTCCAGCCACAGACTTTAGTCTTTGTCCATACTACGTCCTGAAGTGGATACAGAGAGTTGAATCCCAGGTCATGGTTTTGGCACTTTCGAGTTAAAACTCTGTTACGGGGCACCTGGGTGGCTCAGTCGGTTAAGTGTCTGCCTTTGGCTCAGGTCATGATCCTGGGGTCCTGGGATTGAGCCCCTGCGTTGGGCTCCCTGCTCAGCGGGGAGCCTCTGCCCTTCCCCACTGCTCGTGCTTTCCCACTCTCTCTCAAGCTGTCTCCCTCTCTCAGATAAATAAATAAAATCTTAAAAAAAAACAACAACAGGGGTGCCTGGGTGGCTCAGATGGTTAAGCGTCTGCCTTCAGCTCAGGTCATGATCCCAGGGTCCTGGGATCGAGCCCCGCATTGGGCTCCCTGCTCCTTGGGAGCCTGCTTCTCCCTCTGCCTCTCTCTCTCTGTCTCTCATGAATAAATAAATAAAATCTTTAAAAACAACAACAACAACAACAACAACAGCCCTGTTACTGGTTCCAACAGTGTTCTGACCTAGCTGTCCTGGCTCAATGGCTGACACTCAAAAACAAGTGAGTAGGGGCGCCTGGGTGGCTCAGTCGTTAGGCATCTGCCCTCAGCTCGGGTCCTGACCCCGGAGTCCTGGGATTGAGCCCTGCATGGGGCTCCCTGCTCAGCGGAGAGCCTGCTTCTCCCTCTCCCCCTCCCCCTGCTTGTGTTCCCTCTCTTGCTGTGTCTCTGTCAAATAAATAAATAAAATCTTTTAAAAAAAAAAAGTGAGTGAAATGGGTGGTTAGGCAAGATTACGAAGGGCCTTGAACATCAGACTGTGAACCATGGACTTAAACTAGTAGGAAGTAGGCAGTCTGAAGTTTCTAAGCAAAAAAGCAAGAAGATGAAAACAAAAGCCATGTTTTAGAATCTGGTACGAAGAAATAGTAGTGAAGGCTGAGGAGGAAGACTGAATGCACGGAAGTCTATTAGAAAGCTATTTCGGAATCCAGAAATGAGGTAATCAGCCCAGCCAAGGCAACCACACCTGCCTCATCTCTTCACTCCTAATCCCTTGCCCAACAGACTCTGAATGAGGACAGATGGCTATATTTGGAATAAGTTCAGAACATCATAATGACCATAATGATTGACATCACTACAGGTCACTCTTTTGATGGTTTAAATTTTTAAAAAGAGGTCCTTTGCCAATTCAACATAAATGTCTGAAGTGTCCCCTTCACTTTGAGCACTAAAATTTCAGGCTATTTACTAGGGCACTGCCAAGAACAGGATGACTATCTCCTAAATTGCCCATGCCTTACTTTGCAAATTGTCCCTCATTAGGCTCTCATTTTACAATTGAAAAAAATTTTTTTAATTCTCTAAAGGCTCACACAGCTTTCATGGTTAACAGCCCTGAAACAGAGGTGTTAATTATACCTCTAGATCTGACAAAAACTAATATGAAAATGTTTGTAATAACATTTAGCCAATCAACTAGAGCTTTATTTGCTCATTTAAGGAAAGAGATTTTACTCATTTGTTCCTATATATAACTGACTTCTCATTTGATTCCTACCACCAATGGTCCAGGTCTACTGTAATCAAAGTATAAAATGTGGGGATGGAAAGAGTGGTACACAGTCTTATAGCCAAGGATTATAAGCTTTTATTTTAATAGTTACTAGGAAACCAGTGTGATAAACTAATAAGACTACGAAGCTAATTAGAATTAGGAAAGAAATATCCATAATTCACTAAAACAAAATATCGTGTACTCGTGAGAATATTTAATAAAAGTATTGGAATATATTTTTTCCTCAGCCGTAATGTATCTACCATACATAGGATCTAAAAATCTCAAAGATATTTTACATTATTTACAATAAATTGGCATGAGATTCAGTTTAATAACACCATCTGACTAGGAATAGAAAGAATTTCAATTTAAATTTCAAGAAATAAGATAGGCTGGCATATTTTCCTTAATCATTACACTGTAATATATATACAATGGAATATTATGCAGCCATCAAAAGGAATGAGATCTTGCCATATGCAACAACGTGGATGGAACTGGAGGGTATTATGCTGAGCAAAATAAGTCAAACAGAGAAAAACATGTATCATATGACCTCACTGATATGAGGAATTCTTAATCTCAGGAAACAAACTGAGGGTTGCTGCATAATATTCCATTGTATATATA
>NC_058419.1:31192792-31238606 GCF_002201575.2 Neomonachus schauinslandi | reverse complement strand
AACCATGAGAGATGATGGACTCTGAAAAACGGACTGAGGGTTCTAGAGGGGAGGGGGGTGGGAGGTTGGGTTGGCCTGGTGATGGGTATTGAGGAGGGCACGTTCTGCATGGAGCACTGGGTGTTATGCACAAACAATGAATCATGGAACACTACATCTAAATCTAATGATGTAATGTATGGGGATTAACATAACAATAAAAAATTTTTTTAAAAAAGATCATGACAAGGGTTAAAAGAAAAAAAAAATCATTACACTGTAAAACAGAGCAATGCTATGCCCAATCCAACAAGACAGGATCATAATCAAATGCCATTTAAAATAAAGAGTCATGGGGACACCTGGGTGCCTCAGTCATTAAGCGTCTGCCTTCCGCTCAGGTCATGATCCCAGGGTCCTGGGATCGAGCCCCGCATTGGGCTCCCTGCTCAGCAGGAAGACTGTTTCTCCCTCTCCCACTCCCCCTGTTTGTGTTCCCTCTCTAGCTGTGTCTCTCTCTGTCAAATAAATAAATAAAATCTTAAAAAATTAAAAAAAAATAATAAAGAGTCATGGGGCACCTGGGTGGCTCAGTTGGTTAAGTGACTACCTTTGGCTCAGGTCATGATCCCAGGGTCCTGGAATCGAGTCCCGCATCGGGCTCCCCCTGCTCTGTGGGTAGCCTGCTTCTCCGTCCCCCTGCTTGTGCTCTCTCTGTCAAATAAATAAATAAAATCTTTTAAAAAATAAATAAATAAAATAAAATAAAGAGTTATGGTGCTTGCTTTGGCAGCACGCATCCTAAGATTGGAACAACACAGAGAAGACTAGCACGGCCCCTGCACAAGGATGATGCACAAATTCACGAAGTGTTCCATATTTTAAAAATAAATAAATAAAATAAAGAGTTATGAAAATGGAGTATTTTTATTGTTTAATACTAAGTCTTGGATGGTCAGAAAATCATTTGAATTATTAAAAAATTCAAAAGTAAATCAAAATTCAAGGCAAGACCTATGATTTTTCTGTCCATGCTAATGCATGTTGTTAACTATTTTAAAACTTATTCTTCTTATGGGCGCCTGGGTGGCTCAGTTGGTTAAGCGACTGCCTTCGGCTCAGGTCATGATCCTGGAGTCCCAGGATCGAGTCCCGCATCGGGCTCCCTGCTCAGCGGGGAGTCTGCTTCTCCCTCTGACCCTCCTCCCTCTCGTGCTCTCTGTCTCTCATTCTCTCTGTCTCAAATAAATAAATAAATAAATCTTTAAAAAAAAAAACGTATTCTTCTTAAATGTAAGGGAAGACACATCTCTGAACATTGAGCCCTAGTATGTCAGTTTCCAAACAGTTTTCTGATATTGCTTCAATATTGGCTGCATACACTTTTATCCTGCCTCTAAGAGGTCAGTGGTATAGTATGGTCTAAGGTTTTCAACGTTGTTTCCAGAGCTTAAAATTTTCAGGTCAACCAGCAGATCTAACAAGTGTCTGAGTCTCATGGGAGGCAACCTTTTTTCATGTTGCTTGTGTCCATGCTTGTAGAAAAGGAACTCTTATTCCTTTGACTTTCATTTTGGGGTTTATAAAATGAAGTCAAAGTAAGAGGTGATGTCAGCATGGACAGAGATATAGAGTGAGATTTCAACATCAGCCCTTCATTAGGAGCAAAATCTTCCAGATTGGGCTAATCTGGAGAGGAGGTAATCACTTGATATGGAGTATTTTCTGGGTCACCAGAAAGGTCCCTCACTTTTAAAAAATTCTCCCTGGAAACCAACCTCCAGGACTCTTTAGAGATTCCTTACTTTGCTTTAAGTCATTGCATTTCTAGAAAGTAAAAGGCAAATACCTCTTGGAGAAATAGTACATTAGCTGTAATCAGTAGAAACTAGATTCTTTTGAACATGAAGGGATATGGGTGAAAATGAATATTTGACACAGATATGACTTCCTAAAGAGCATGGGCGAGTTTGGGATCATGCAGAGCTTTTAAGAAAGCTACATGACAGGGGCGCCTGGGTGGCTCAGTCGGTTAAGCGTCTGCCTTCAGCTCAGGTCATGATCCCAGGGTCCTGGGATGGAGCCCTGCATCGGGCTCCCTGCTCAGTGGGGAGTCTGCTTCTCCCTCTCCTTCTGCCACTCCCCCTATTTGTGCTCTCTCTCTCTCACTCAAATAAATAAATAAAATCTTTAAAAAAAAAAAAAAAGAAAGCTACATGACAGCATAAGAGCATTGGGCGACTAGACCAAAGGGCATCTCGTGGGAGGAGATGAGGCCACACGCTAGTTTCACAATTTTGCCAAAGGCCATCCTGCTTCCAGACATACAAAACAGAAAAAATACTGCCTAACTGTAACAATTCTACATACCTTTCCTAAAGATATTCTTGGTATTGGAATAATTTTTATCTTTAGCTCAGTAAGACTAGTCAAGATTAAAATGTAAAAACAAATGGGGCGCCTGTCTGGCTCAGTCAGTAGAGCATGCGACTCTTGATCTCAGGGTTATGAATTTGAGCCCCACGTTCAATGTAGAGATTTCTTGAAAATAAAATCCTAAAAATAAAATGTAAAAACAAATGAAATCACGAGTATCAGAAGAAAATGTGGCTGAATACTTTTTATATTCTTGAGTGGAAAAGGTCTTTCTAAACATGATGCAAAGCACAAAGCCATAACATAAAAGACTGATAAATATGACCACCCAGAAATAAACAAACAAAAGTAAAGGACTCGGGTCATGATCCCACAGTCCTGAGATGGAGTCCCATATCAGGCTCCTTGCTCAGGGGGGAGCCTGCTTCTCCCTCTGCCTGCCACTCCGCCTGCTCATGCTCTTTCTCTCTCTGACAAATAAATAAAATCTTTATTAAAAAAAAAAAGAAAACTGAAATGCTAAGAAAGAACAGAATCATGTAATATTCTCCAATAAAACCAACAAGGCATAAAAAGTATAGAAGACAAAAGTGGGAACAAAGAGAAAACATTAACAAATATGGTAAATGTTAATCCAACTGCACTTTAAAGGTCAGTGGTCTAAATACACCAATTAAAAGGCGAAGATTGTCAAAAGGGATCAAAAAACAAGACCCAACTATATGTTGTCTGCAAGAAATCCACTTTAAATATAAAGATACATATAGATTAGAAGTAAAGGAATAGAGAAAGATACACTAAATATATGCAAATAATCACATGAAAAGATGCTCAATATCATTTATCATTAGGGAATTGCAAATTAAAACAACAAGATTCCACTACACACCTATTAGAATGACCAAAATCCAAAGCAATGACAACACCAAATGCTGGTGAGGATGTGGAGCAACAGGAATTCTCATTCATTGCTGGTGGGACTGCAAAATGCCACATCCACTTTGGAAAACACTTCTGCAGTTTCTTATAAAACTAAACATACTCAGGGCCCCTGGGTAGCTTGGTAAGGTAAGTGTCTGCCTTCGGCTCAGATCATGATCCTGGGGTCCTGGGATCGGGCCCCGCATCAGGCTCCCTGCTCAGCGTGGAGGTGCTTCTCCCTCTCCTTCTGCCTTCTGCTCCCCCTGCTTGTGCTCTCTTTTCCTCTCTCTCTTTCTCTCCCTCTCTGTCAAATAAATAAATAAAATATTAAAAAAAAAAAACTAAACATATTCGTACCATGCAAACGAACAGTTGTACTCTTTGGTATTCACCCAAATGAGTTGAAAACTTATACCCACACAAAAACCTGCACACAGATGTTTATAGCACTTTTGTTCATAATTGCTAAAATGTGGGGTCCCTGGGTGGCTTAGTCTGTTAAGCATCTGACTTTGGCTCAGGTCATGATCTCAGGGTCCTGGGATTGAGCCCTGCATTGGGCTTCCTGCTCAGTGGGGAGCCTGCTTCTCCCTCTCCCTCTGCCCCTCCCCCCTGCTCATGCTCACATGCACTCTCTCTCAAATAAATAAAGTCTTTAAAAAATAATAATTGCCAAAACGTGTAAGCAACCATGATATCCTTCACTGGGTGAATGGATAACTAAGCAGTGATACATCCAGACAATGGAATACTATTCACCACTTTTCTTTTTTTAAGATTTTATTTATTTATTTGAGAGGGAAAGAGAGCACAGGAGTGGGGACAGGGGCAGAGGGAGAGGAAGAAGACTTCCTGCTGAGCAGGGATCCTGACCTGGGGCTCAATTCCAAGACCCTGAGACCATGACCCGAGCCAAAGGCAGACGCTTAACCAACTGAGCCACCCAGGTGCCCCTATTCACCACTTTTAAAAAACGAGCTATCAAGCCATAAAAAGACACCAAGGAAACTTAAATTACTAAGTGAAAGAAATTAATCTGAAAAGGCTATATAGTGTATGTTTCCAACTATGTGACATTCTGAAAGGCAAAACTATGGGGACAGTAAAAAGATCACGGATTGCCAGAGGTTAGGGAGGAGGGTGGGAGGAATAGGCAGAGCACAGAGAATTGTTAGGGTAGTGAAACTAGTGTGATACTCTAAGTGTGGGTACATGTCATTACACTTCTGTCCAAAACCCACAGGGTACACAACACCTAGAGTGAACCCTAATGTAAACTAGAAACTGGATGATTATAATGTGTCAATGTAGGCTCATCAATTCTAACACATGTGCCACTCTGCTGTGGGATGTTGACCGTGGGGGAGGCTGTGCACGCGTGGAGAACAGTTCAAATAACAATATAGGGAAAATCTTAAATAAATAAAGTGTGTGCAGATCTTTGTGGCGGTGATCAAAATGACAGGACCAGTGCATAACTTATTGACTTTATTAGAAAAAGTATATTTAAGTATACATCATTAAATGTGAAGGGATAAACAGATAAAAATACAATATATAGCTTCTCAACCAGCAGAAGAAATAAAGGGAACATAGAAAGCTTTATTAATCCACCCGAAGGTTGGAGAGCAGGGGTGAGGTGGGGAGGGGAAGAAGCAAGGAAAAATGGTTGATAAGTGCAATGAAAACTAAGGGAAAAGATGTGAGCTGCAGAAATACATATATATATATAATGACACAATTCACATGAAATTCAAAAAGGCCCAGAGGACAAAGCTACCTAATGTTTATGGGTACCTAAATGATAAACACAAAATTTGTGACAGCAGTTATCTGTGGAAAGAAAGGAGAATGAGATGAAGGAAGAATATACAGAGTATCTGAATTCTGAACATGTTCATTTCTATTTTCTAAATCTTTTTTTATTTTTTATTTTTTTCATTTTATTATGTTATGTTAATCACCATACATCTCATCATTAGTTTTTGATGTAGTGTTCCATGATTCATTGTTTGCGTATAACACCCAGTGCTCCATTCAGTACGTGCCCTCTTTAATACCCATCACCAGGCTAACCCATCCCCCCCAGAACCCTCAGTTTGTTTCCCAGAGTCCATAGTCGCTCATGGTTCGTCTCCCCCTCCGATTTCGCCCCCTTCATTTTTCCCTTCCTGCTAGCTTCTTTTTTTTTTTTTTTTTTTAAACATATAATGTATTATTTGTTTCAGAGGTACAGGTCTGGTCAGAGGGAGAAGGAGAGAGAGAAGCAGACTCCCGGCTGAGTGGGGAGCCTGACAAAGGGCTCGATCCCACGACCCCAAGATCACAACAGGACACTCTTCATGAAATATAGAGGGGCGCCTGGGTGGCTCAGTCCATTGAGTGTCCCGCTCTTGATTTCTGGCTCAGGTTGTGATCTTGGGGTCGTGGGATCGAGCCCTTTGTCAGGCTCCCCACTCAGCAGGGAGTCTGCTTCTCTCTCTCCTTTTCCCTCTGACCTTCCCCCTGCTTGCTCTCTCTCACTAAAATGTATAAATAAATCTTAAAAAAAAAAAAGATTTAATGAAGATAGGTGGTGGGTACCCAGGCATTCATTATTTTACTTCCCATTCTTGTCTCTCTGTTTGAAATAATTCCTATTTTACAAAATAAGTTAAAGAAGAAGAACGAGGCATAAAAAGTCATGTATACGTACATATTTTATATGAATAGTTAAAATAACATAGATGTTAGGATAAGCATACAAAAAATACACACTTAACTCTTAAGACTGTCTTTAGAGGATTGCATTGCAACCTACTTTCACTGTTATATATTGTAATTTTTTATTTTGTTTTACAGTGAGCATGCATTACTATGGTAAGCAGTAAAAATAATTTTTTTTAAGAAGAAGGGACAATAAAAAAGAAATCAAGGTAGTCTGAACACAACCTTAGTTTTCTTTAGGAAAACTCAAAGTAACAACAGTTAAGACAAAAGAAAACAAAAAACCTTCTGGAGAAATGCTATTTCCAAGCAAACGCCCTCTGAATTTATTGTTCTGCTACATTATGTCAAAATGCTGAGAGAAGCGATAAACAGATCAGTGCAAAATGTAGATATTTTCTTATATTCTCGCTCAGCATTTCCATTATTGCAAGGGGCAAATATGAAAGAATAAAATGTTATAATTTTGATTAAAGGGATGCCTATGTTATCCTATGGCAGCTGGTCTTGAAGATTAGGTCATTCTCAGGCTGTAATTGGATAATGCTGGCCTTGTTGATTTGTAGAAGGCTAATCTCGGCAGTTTACAGTGACAAGGAAACTGTTAAGATTGCTGGCACGGTAACAGGAAAAGAATAAAACAAAATGTAATGAGAGAGTGGCAGGTATCATTCATTGTACATTGGGTTTCAAGTATGTTTATATTCCATATACATATTGTATATTTGCAAGTATAAAAATCTTAGCATAGATCATGAACATATTGTATCATGAATGCAATAACATGCATTTTGTGTATGAGGGCTAATTTTAACCAGAAATCATAGTTCTGAGATGTAAACTTGGAGCCGTGTGAGCATATCTTGAACAGAAACATATCACACATAACAGAGATATAGGATAATGACACTTTCAGGATTATGTGGCAGCATCATTATGAACATATTTTATAAAATGTACCCATGAGTTAGTTCATTATCTTTAATGGAAAAGGAGAATTGCCATAATCGTAATTTATAATCCTATTGCTGAGATGGAAATAAGTCATATGGTAGCTATTGGAAGAGAAAACTAAAAGGAAAAAAGGTATTTGAATCAAACAATGCAATGTCATATACATAGGTTTTCCAACACAGGTAGTGTAGTTCTCATTAAATTTTGCTAAGCGAAATGGGCAAATTTTAAAAGATAATTTTATATCAGCATTTCCAAAAAATGGATATGGAAATTTCCCCAAATGGGCCTCCCAAAAAGACAGGACAGAAAAAGGTCCACATGTACCTCTAAATTACCTGGAGGAAAAGTAGTCTCTGCCAACATGCTTCACCTTCTGCAGAAACTGCCTTCAAGTTAAAAATTGCTGTGAAATTTAGCAGCATTTGTTAAAAATTTTAAATGTTTATAACCTTTGAATATAGTCTTTTGACTTCTAGGAAATTATTTTACAGAATCCCATAAGAGCACAGAGATGAATGCATAAGGATATTCACTGCAGTATTGTTCGTCGTTTTTTGCAATAACTAAAAGGTTGATAGCGATCCAAACGTTCGTCAATAAGGAGATATTTAAATAAATCATGGTATATGCACACAACAAAATGCAATATATATATATATATACATATATTTTTTTTAATGACACAGATTCATCAGTACCATCATGGGGAAAGATACACATGCTATATATTTTTTTTTAAGATTTTATTTATTTATTTGACAGAGAGAAAAAACAAGCAGGGGGAGCAGCAGAGGGAGAGGGAGAGCAGATTCTCCACTGAGCATGGAGCCTGATGTGGGGCTCAATCCCAGGACCCTGAGATCATGACCTGAACTGAAGGCAGATCCCTAACTGACTGAGCCACCCAAGTGCCCTATACATGCTATATTAAGTGAAAAAATACACTGTAAAATGCTATCTTGAATATAATTGCATATTCATTGTTGGTATCTGTAGGTAAGGAAGAAAAATTAGGGAAATAAGCTGTATACTGTTGACAGTGGAGGCTATGGAAGATTCACTTTTCAGTTTATGTATTTCTGTAGCACTTGAATCTTATACAATGTACATATATTAATTTTGTAACCAGAAAAAATAATTGAAAAATAATTTAAGAGACTGAGATTTTATACACACACACATACCTACACACAAACTAGCTTGAGCATTTTGACTTAGTCAAATTAATAAAAAATATATGTAGAAACATGGGACACCTGGGTGGCTCAGTCAGTTAAGCATCTGACTTTTGATCTCAGCTCAGGTCTTGATCTCAGGGTTATGAGTTCAAGCCCTGCGTTAAAAAAAAAAAAAAAAATGTGTGTGTGTGTCTATAAACAGACCAGGCTATACAAGCTTGATTTTTTTTTTTTCTCTTTAAGGTGGTGTTATGAACTAGGGCACCTGGGCTGGCTCAGTTGGTGGAGCATGAAACTCTTAATCTTGGGGTTGTGAGTTGAAGCCCCACGCTGGGTGTAGAGATTGCTTAAAAATAAAATCTTGAAAAAAAAATAGTAAGATGGTGTGATGGACTGAAATCTTTTGTGTCAAAATTCTTATTTTGAAAAAAAAATTCTTGGGACGCCTGGGTGGCTTAGTCAGTGAAGCGTCTGCCTTCGGTGCAGGTCATGATCCCAAGTTGTTGGGATCGAGCCCTGCATCGGGCTCCTTGCTCAGCAGGGAGCCTGCTTCTCCCTCTTCCTCTGCCTGCCGCTCCCCCTGCTTGTGATCTCTCTCTTTCTCTGTCAAATAAATAATAAAATCTTAAAAAAAAAAATTCTTATTTTGAAGACCTAATTCCCAATAACTCAGAATGTGGCTGGCTGTATTTGGAGACCGGGCCTTTAAAGAGCTAATTAGGTTAAAATGAGGTCATTAGGGTGGGTCATAATCCAATGATTGGTATCTTTATAACAGGAGATTATGACACAGATATACCAAGCAAAGACCATATATGGACACAGCAAGAAAGTGGTCATCTGCAAGCCAAGGAGAAATGCCTCGGAAGAAACCCAACCCTGCTGACACCTTAATCTTTGACTTCTAGCCGCCAGAATTGTAAGAAAATAAACTGTTGTTTATTGTTGTCTGTTGTTTAAAATACCACTCAGGGGGCACCTGGGTGGCTCAGATGGTTAAGCGTCTGCCTTCGGCTCAGGTCATGATCCCAGGGTCCTGGGATCGAGCCCCACGTCTGGCTCCTGGCTCAGTGGGGAGCCTGCTTCTCCCTCTGCCTCTCCCCCGCTCGTGCTCTCTCTCTCTCTCTAGCTCTGTGTCTCGAATGAATAAATAAAATCTTTAAAAATAAATAAATAAATTAATTAATTAATTAAATAAAATAAAATACCACTCAGTCTGTGATATTTTGTTATGGCAGCCCTATCAGACTAATACAGATGGTAAACTGATAAGGGAAATCGTAAAAACCACTATAGATCTACATTTTAAAACCTACTTTAAAGCATCAGGGATGACCCTTGGAAACATGCTAAGTGAAAGAAGCCAATCACAAAGACTACACACTATGATTCCATTTATATGAAATGTCCAGAATAGGCAAATCTATACAGATATTAGTACTTGCCTAAACCTGAGGGCCTTGGAGAGAAATTAGGAATGACCCCTAATGACCACAGGGTTTCTCCTGGGTGTGTGTCCTTAAAATTGTCCTTTGCGTCCTAAATGTGTCCAAAAATTGACTGTGGTGCTGGCTATAAATCTCTGTGAACACACTGAAACGATTAAAGTGTATGCTTTGGATACATTTGGATACACAATACAATGGATAAATTGTATTGTGAACCATATCTCACGAAAACTGTTCTTTGTTTGTTTTAAAGATTTTATTTATTTAATAAAGAGAGAGAGAGAGAGAGCACAAGCAGGGGGAGCAGCAAAGGGAGAGGGAGAAGCAGGCTCCCCACCGAGCAGGAAGCCCCACACGGGACTCGATCCCAGGACCCTGGGATCATAACCTGAGCCGAAGGCAGACACCCAACTGACTGAGCCACCCAGGTGACCCACGAAAACTGTTCTTAAAAACTCATTTTAGGGACGCCTGGGTGGTTCAGTCGGTTGGGCGTCTGCCTTCAGCTCAGGTCATGATCCCGGGGTCCTGGGATTGAGCCCCTCAGCAGGCTCCCTGCTTCTCCCTCTCCCACTCCCCTCCCTTGCTTCTGTTCCCTCTCTCGCTATGTCTCTGTCAAATAAATAAATAAAATCTTAAAAATAAATAAATAATAAATAAATAAATAAAAACTCATTTTACAGACCTAGACCAAAATCACAAAACTGAAAATAGAAAAGTAAGCATAGAAATGAAATCAAAAGAATTATTGTACAATAATTTACTCAATTCTATACAAATAAATTTGAAAACTTAGGTGAAATGGATTATTTCCTAGGAAAATTTGAATCACCAAAATTAGCCCAAGAAGAGATGAAAAATAAACTAATTACTATGAAAGAAATTGGAAATGTTGTCAAAGAATACCCTAACAATCAAGGAGGCCCAGAAATGTCAGATAAATTTTACCAAATCTTCAAGTACTGAATAACACTGATAGGATTTCACCCATTTCATGGCAGGGAAGAATCCAAATTATCTTCTTCAAATTTCAAGGAAAGCTTGAGCTCAATCTCACTTATGAGTATCAATGCAAACAGATTATACCAGACATAAGCAAATAGAATTACTTAGCCTACTGAAAGAATTACAACACCAATCACCAAGTGGTCTATTTATGAAAGAAAAAAATTTTTAATGCCAGGAAATCCATTAATATAATTCACTATATTAATAGATCAAGGAAGAAAAATATGATCATCTTCATAGATGCCAAAAAGCTATTTGACAAAATTCAACATTGACTGCGTATTTTAAATGCTCTTAATAAACTCGGGATAGATAGAGACTTGCTTAACATGGTATTTAAAACTGTTGGATACTGATGCATAAACAGGCAGACATACCAACAGAACAGAATACAGTCCAGAAATAGAGACAAACATATATGGGACTTTAGGAATAAAAGCCACATTTCCAATCAGTGGAGGAAATGGTTATATTCAACAAATGGCATAGTGACAACTGGCTAGACATACACTAGATCCCTACCACATTCCTTGCACCAAAATAATTTACAGATGGGATTAGTTCTGAAGAAACTAAAATATATTAGGAAAAATTAACTGGATATGTTTATGATTTTGGAATAAGAAAAGTCCATTTAAACAAAGCATAAAATACAAAAGCCCTAAGGAAAATTTTTATATACTTCACAACAATAAAAATTAAAATTTTCTGCAGGAAAAAATACTCCTTACCTCACAATGATTCCAGATGGAGCAAAGATTAAACATTTTAAAAAATCATAAAAAGCAAATTTTTTTAAAGGTTCTGTTTATTTATTTGACAGAGAGAAACACAGCTAGAGAGGGAACACAAGCAGGGCGAGTGGGAGAGGGAGAAGCGGGCTTCCCGCTGAGCAGGGAGCCCGATGTGGGGCTCGATCCCAGGACCCTGGGATCATGACCTGAGCCGAAGGCAGATGCTTAACGACTGAGCCACCCAGGTGTCCCCAAAATAAAGAATTTCTTAAAAATAATTCCAAAGTGGGGAAGAACTTTCTTAACCGTGCATAAAATCTAGAAGCCATCAAGAAAACACTGAGAAATTTGCATGCATAAAAATTTAAAGGTCTGCCTAGAAAAAAAACACTATAACCAAACTTAAGACAGGCTTGACAAATATTAGCAATTCATATCACAGACAGCACTAGTTTCTTCAATATATAAAGAAGCCCTACAATTCAAAAAGGAAAAGATCAATAAAAAGACAAAGGATATAAACTGACAGTTCACAAAAAAGGAAATTGCTTTTAGAATGTCAAAATTACTGAAGTTCACTCATATTAAGAAGATGCAAGCTTTACAATGAGATACCATTTTCCCCCATTAAACTGTGAAAGATCCAAAAGTTTAATAACACTATTTTTTATGAAGGAGTAATAAAAACAGGCACTCCTAAAATATCTTTTTTTTATGTTATGTTAATCACCATACATTACATCATTAGTTTTTGATGTAGTGTTCCATGATTCATTGTTTGCATATCACACCCTAAATATCTTTTTTTAAAGATTTTATTTATTTGAGAGAGAGAGAAAGAGAGAGCATGAGCGGGGGGAGGGGCAGAGGGAGAGGAAGAGGGACAACCAGACTCCCTGCTGGTTGAGCACGGAGCCCAACGCAGGGCTCTATCCCAGGAGCTCAAGATCATGACCGGAGCTGAAGTCAGACACCTAACCAACTGAGCCACCCAGGCACCCCACTCTTTTATTTCTGATGGGAGTGTAAATTGGTACAACCAGAATAGAGAACAATTTAGCAATACCTATCAAGATTTAAGGGGCACCTGGGTGGCTCAGTCGTTAAGCGTCTGCCTTTGGCTCAGGTCATGATCCCAGGGTTCTGGGATCAAGCCCTGAATCTGGCTCCCTGCTCGGCGGGGAGCCTGCTTCTCCCTCTCCCACTCCCCCTGCTTGTATTCCCTCTCTCGCTGTGTCTCTCTCTGTCAAATAAATAAATAAAATCTTTTAAAAAAACTTTTTAAATAATTGACCTGGCAATTATATTTCAGAGAATTTATACTACTGTTATATTCCCACATTTATGAAATGACATATGTATGGTGTTATTTATTGCAGCACTGTTTGCAAGAGCAAGGGTTGGAAACAACCAAATGCCCATCAAATAGAGGACAGTATAAATAAATAAAAGATCAGAGCACTTGCTGGTTCAGTCAGTAAAGCCTGCAACTCTTGATCTCAGGGTCATGAGTTCATGCCCCCACATTGAGCATATAGCTTACTTAAAAAATAATAATAATAAATAAATAGGGGCATCTGGGTGGCTCAGTCGGTTAAGCATCTGACTCGATTTCAGCTCAGTCATGATCTGAGGTCAGCTCAGGTCATGATCTGGGGTCCTGGGATCAAGCCCCACATTGGGTTCCCTGCTCAGTGGGGAGTCTGCTTGAGATTCTCTCTCTCCCTCTCCTTCTGCCCTTTTCCCTGTACTCATTCTCTCACTCTCTCTAGAATAAATAAGTCCTTAAAAAAAATAAAAATATAATAAAAGATCTATATGATTATATAAGCGATCTCTAGAGGACACATGAAAAATGGTAAAAGTGGCTATTTCTGAGGAAGGAAACTGATGGACTAGGTTTCAGTAACTACAAAGAGATTTACTTCCTTTAGCATACATGTTTCAAAATACTCCTTGAGTTTTTTACTATGTCCACAATTTACCTATTTTTGAAACCATTTTTTATGTATTTAATAACCAATTAGAAATTGGCATGTGCCCGGGCGCCTGGGTGGCTCAGTGTTTAAGCATCTGACTCTTGATTTTGGCTCAGGTTGATTTTGGCTCAGATCATGATCTCAGGGTCTTGAGATTGAGCCCCATGGTGGGCTCCACACTCAGCAGGGAGTCTGCTTCTCTCTCTCTCTCTCCCCCTCTGCTCGCCTCCCCCAACCAGGCTCTCTCACTCTCAAAAAAAAAAAGAAAAGAAAAAGAAAAAAGAAATTGGCGTGTGCCAAACACTATCAGCTTTCTAAATATTAATTTCAGGTATTTTTCATAACAACCTTATGAGGTAGGTACTATTGTTATCTCCACTTCACAGATGATAAAACCCAGGCACATGGGATCACATTATGACTTCCGTGGGCCCTAGATATTTTGGTTGTTGTGGGACACTTCCATCATAAACAAATATTGAAAATTATATTTTAAAACTGTTTTTATATATAACAGATATAATATCAGGCTGGATTCATTATTATATACTCATTAGTTTTATATTCATTTTTACGTCTTTTTTTTTTTAAGATTTATTTATCTGAGAGAGAGAGAGCATGTACACGTGCACACACAGCTGGGGAGGGACAGGAGAAAGAGACAGAGAATCTCCAGTGGACTTCCCGCTGAGCGTGGAGCCCCATGCGGGGCTCGATCCCAGGACCCTGAGATCATGACTTGAGCCGAAATCAAAAGTCGGACGCTTAACCAACTGAGCTACCCATGCACCCCTACTTCTGATTTTAAAAGAAATTAAAACATTTCATAGGCTCCTAAAAGTATAACAAGTTGTAGGCAAGGTGTCTCCTGTAGGCAACAGAGAAGTTAAGTAACTTAACCCAAGGTCACACAGCCAGTAAGTGGTAAATCTGGAATTTGAATCCAGGTAGTGTGGTTTCAGAACCTGTGCTTTTAATCTGTATGCTAGATAAAGAAAGCAAATCACAGGGGGGAAATTATGTAGTATATATATTGACATGGAATTACCTAAAGACAAATTAAGTGAAAAAATCATGGAGGAAAATACTGTATATAATATGTTTTGTAAAAAGAAGTTTTCCACACACACACTATGTCTGGAAGAATTTTTTTTTTTTTTTGAGTGAGAGTGCACAAGCAGGGGGAGGGGCAGAGAGAGAAGGAGAGGGAGAAGCAGACCCCCCGCTGAGCGCAGAACCCAACCTGGGACTCTATCCCATGACCCTGAGATAATGCCCTGAGCCCAAGTCAGATGCTTAACAGACTGAGCCACCCAGGCGCCCCTGGAAGAATGCATTTTAAATGTCTGGAGGAAAGGACTGGGAGCCTGAGGAACTTACTTTTTCATTGTATGTCCCTTTGCACTATTGGATTTTTTTTCTTTTTTACCATGAGCATATATTTACCAGTGAGGAAACTGAGGCTCAAACAAGGTTAAGTAACTTGCCCAAGGTTACACAGGTAGTAATGAAACTAATAGTACACAAGTAGGAACTATTCAGCCAATCAATAATACATTGCTGTTTCTAAGTATAGACCTTTGAACACATCCCTGTTAAATTTCATCATTCATATCCATAGGACCAGTTGGCCAGGCTCTTTTTGTATCATGATTCTGGATCCATTGCATTCATCTTTATGATACCCTTAAATCTGGCAAGCATGCTTTCCAAGTTTCCACCCACATTATTGATGAAAATGTTTAACACATGACAAGGCTTTAGCAGAGCTCTGCTGGTGAGACTAGGATCCCTCCAGGATCTCATCAATCCATCTCTTTGGGTAATGAGGTAGCTACCAATCCAATTGATTGTACCATCTATCAATTCCACTCACATCCCCCCATTTACCCTTGCCCAAAGGTTATCTGAAGAGCCAAATGTTTTACTGCAAAGTGTCCATAGCATTCCCTTGCTCAGTGAGCTATTCGGAAACCTCTTTTATGGTGGGGATTTAAAATTAATAAATGATTGGTTTCTTTATTATGTTCTGCAGGCTTCTGAAGTTTACAACCTAGCCAATCCCCTAGAACTCAGACAGTTTCAGGAAGACTGATCTCCACCCCCAAATTTCTCATAACACATTTGAACAGAACATTTTAAAAAGCAGAGATATACAACTGTTTCCCCACTGGAATCAACCCACCGCCACCCAAAATAACCCAGACAACTGAACACAACAGCTGGCGAAAGGACAGCCGTCTCTAGTCATGGGGGGAAGGGAGCTAAATGCACGCTAAGGGAGAAATGCTCTCTGCAACAACCCCTTGCTCTATTTCTAGCTATAACACACAGGCTATAGTCAAAGTGTTGAGGAAGACCATAGTTTCTGCCTTCCCCTCTAATCACACACTATGGCACTGAATGTACATGGGTAACCTTAACTGAACACAACTGCTAAGTTTCTGAAAAGTTTACTGTAAAGCAGAATTTAAGGAATTCATTTTTTCCTTGACTTGCCCACCAAATTGGAGTCACACTGCCCTGCAAAGAATTTTGTCCCCTGATGATTAAAAAAAAAAAATTACACTTACAAATGCAGCAGAATTTTCAATTACATATTTTAGAGAAAAACAACGTGATTAACACTAAAATAATAAATAACATGTTTTACTCAAAATGTCACAGAATAGAATGACTAAAAGCTAAAACACAGTAAAATGTCAGAGATTCTAGTCATAGGATGACTTAGCTAATATTGGCTCACATGTTGTTTCACTATGAAAGCTCAGTTTTGCACCATTTCTAATATTTTCCCCATTTTAGATTTGCCATCCCCTTCTGGGACCTCGTCACCAGATGAAGTCCGTATTGTTTGTTAAAGGATTTGCTTTAGGGGCGCCTGGGTGGCTTAGTTGGTTAGGTGTCTGCCTTTGGCCCCGGTTGTAGTTTCAGGGTCCTGGGATCAAGTCAATGGGCTCCCGGCTCAGCGGGGAGTCTGCCTCTCCCTCTGCCCCTCCCCACCCTTGTGCGCAAGCATGCGCATACGTGCACACACTCTCTCTCTCAAATAAATAAATAAAATCTTAAAAAAAATGATTTGTGGAGCGCCTGGGTGGCTCAGTCATTAAGCATCTGCCTTCAGCTCAGGTCATGGTCCCAGGGTCCTGGGATCAAGCCCCGCATCAGGCTCCCCGCTCGGCGGGAAGCCTGCTTCTCCCTCTCCCACTTCCCCTGCTTGTGTTCCCTCTCTCGCTGTGCCTCTCTCTGTCAAATAAATAAATAAAATCTTTAAAAAAAAATGATTTGCAGGGCACCTGGGTGGCTCAGTCGGTTAAGCCTCTGCCTTTGGCTCAGGTCGTGATCCCAGGGTTCTGGGATCCAGCCCCAAGTCGGGCTCCCTGCTTAGCAGGGAGTCATCTTCTCCCTCTGCACTCTGTCTCTCTTGCTCTCTGTCTGAAATAAAATATTTTTTTTAAACATTATTTGCTTTGATGGAAGATAGCAATGTATAAAATAGGTCTGTTTAGGGATGCCTGGGTGGCTCAGTCCGTTGGGTGGCCACCTTTGGTTGGGGTCATGATCCCAGGGTTCTGGGATCCAGTCCTGCATGGGGCTCCCTGCTCAGCGGGGAGCCTGCTTCTCCCTCTGCCTGCCGTTCCCCCTGCTTGTGCTCTCTCTCTCTCTGACAAGTAAATAAAATCTTTAAAAAAATAAAATAAAAATAAAAAAATAAAATAAAGTAGGTCTGTTTAAATGTGCAGTTGACTGGCAGCTGCTTAATGTCCCAAAAATGATTAGTAAACTAAACTGTGACTCTACTATTCCCAACCTAATGGTTAAAATGGTTGTATTGCTCACTAAGCCATGTTAATGTATCAAAACAGTGGCTGTTGAGACTGGCAAAATGCCGATCAAAGTTACTCTTTGCTGTCATTTATCATTCCGGGATAGGATAATGAGAGCTAACTTTTACTGAGCAT
This sequence comes from Neomonachus schauinslandi, assembly GCF_002201575.2. NCBI lineage: Eukaryota > Metazoa > Chordata > Mammalia > Carnivora > Phocidae > Neomonachus > Neomonachus schauinslandi. Next base: position 31,221,358 of record NC_058419.1, on the reverse strand, counting down.
TCACTATATACTATATCCCAGATACCGTGGGAAGTGTTTTACGTGTATTTTCACATTTAGGGCTGAGAACAACCCTATAAAATAGAAAGCATTGTTATCCCCATTTTATAGAAGAAACCGAGGCACAGAGGGGCTAAGCATTTTAACAAAGATCACATAGTAAGTGGTAGAGTTTCATATGAAGCCACACTAATTTCAGAGCCTGAACTCAACCACTACCCTAGGAAAAGAATGGGGCCTTTCTTTCTTTCTCTCTCTCTCTTTTTTTTTTTTTTAAGATCTCAGTTTTGAGTAATCTCTACACCCAACATGGGGCTCGAACTCACAACCCTGAGACCAAGAGTCGTATGCTCTACCAACTGAGCCAGCCACGCCTCTCCGAATTGGGCACTTTTGTTGATGATGGATGGGGGAATAGATATAACAGCAGCAACTTTTTTTTTTTTTTTTAAATGAGGTTGCAGAAAATACGCACAAAAATGAGGTTGCTGTTAGTATTTACTAAATGAATTTCTTGATTTCGGAGTTTCTCTAAATCTTTCAATGACAAATGAGAGATGCCCATCTACTTCAGTTGGACTCTGTCAATGTATGTGTAAAGGGCTTTTAATTAGATTACAACTGAACTCCAGCACCTCCACTCCAGTACTGTAGTTTTGATGTCTTTAGGATAAGTGATCGACAGCGCATTTTTTGAGAAGGGCTATGAAGAGAAATGGGAAAAACTGTTTTCCTGAAACCTGACTGAGGGGTATGCCAGGAAAGGCCTGGGTGTACATTTACCAGGAGCACATTAGTTCAGTGCTCTTAAGACGCAACTCTCTTCTGCATATAAATTATTGAAAATCTGGGGTGCCTGGGTGGCTCAGTCGGTCAGGCGTCTGTCTTCAACTTGGGTCATGGTCCCAGGGTCCTGGGATGGAGCCCGGAGTCAGGGTCCCTGCTCAGCAGGAAATCTGCTTCTCCCTCTCCCTCTGCCCCTCCCCCCGCTCGTGTGCTTGCTCTCTCTCAAATAAATAAAATCTTTAAAAAAAAGAAAATCCTTACACAGCTAAGAATAACAGTCCTCCCTCTACACTATATTCAATAGAACACAATTCTAACTAAATATGTTAATATACCTAATACTGATATTTTAGATTATTGTTTTATAGTTAAATAGTCATATTAGAAAATAGGGATTCTAGGGCGCCTGGATGGCTCAGTCAGTTAAGCATCTGCCTTTGGCTCTGGTCATGATCCCAGAGTCCTGGGATGGAGTCCCACATCAGGCTCTCTGCTCAGCGGGGAGCCTGCTTCTCCCTCTCCCTCTGCCTGCCAATACCCCTGCTGTGTGCACATGCTCTCTCTCTCGCTCGCTAATAAATAAATAAAATCTTAAAAAAAAAAAGAAAGAAAGAAAATAGGGATTCTAAAACAATGATCCTTTTTTTTGAGTGATGTACTTAAAAATATATATACTAACTTGGGCGCCTGGGTGGCTCAGTCTGACTCTTGATTTCAGCTCAGATCATGATCTCAGGGTCATGAGATCGAGCCCTGCATCAGGCTCCACACTGGGCATGGAGCCTGTTTAAGATTCTCTCTCTCCCTCTCCCTCTGCCCCTCCCTTTCTCTCCCTCTCAAAAAAAAAAAAAAATCTATATAGCTATAAACACACACACACACTCCCCAATTGAGCTGCATCCTGACCTCTGAATTACATACACGTCCTTCTTCCAACCCCCCAGTTTCCAAAATAACCTCTCTTCTCCATAAAGTCTCTCAAAGTCCCTCTTGAATAACAATTGCCTGACTAAAACAAAACCAGTCTTACATCTTTTCCCCTAAAGCATATGCAAATCACCGATCTTACATTCTCGCTCTAAAATAAATCTCCTGTCCACATCCTAAATCAGTAACTGCTTTTATGCTGTGTCTCTTGATTTAGGAGAGGTAACAATTATTATTATTTCTAGTATTAGTCATGGTTTCCAGAGAATAGCAAGGCTATAATTCATGCTTTACTGCAATTGGTAAATCAGGCAAGTGAAAAACAGCAGAAGCCCATAATTTAAATCCTCTTTAAATTCTTAATCTAAGCCTCTGACATTTGAATTAGGAACAGTAATATATGGTTAAAATTAAACCATGAAGCAAGCCTATATAAATTATTATAAAATCTAACTCTATCACCCAGAAACTCATAAATTAAGACACGAGATTAAAACTCTGCTTTTAATTCTTAGTATTATACCTTAATACTGCAATATATAACGTGTTAAATAGATGTATATTTTGTTTTCATTTACATTGCCTGTTATATAGAGTAAGGCCTTTTGATCTTAACTAAAAGCCAGCAATTTGCAGCTGACAAGTTATTCCTCTGAAAACCTATTTTTCCAATTAATGAAATTCCAGAAAGCATTTTTATGTCATCAAATCTACACTCCACTTATTCTAAGTAAAAGAAATTATATTCTCTTTTCTCTTAATTGTGATTTAAGTCTAGACTCTTTCCCATCCTCTCCTTTTTTCCCTTTGATGCTGGCTTTCTAAGAATCATGGATTAGCTAAATGGTATAAGATTGAAAACTATTGCTTATAAAAAGAAAAATTACCACACTACCTCAGAGGAGGCAAGGGTAGGTGGTCTTTGATTCTGTGTCCCCAAATTATGTATGAATGGCTGCCACATTGGGGTGGCAGTCACCATTTCCTCTCTGTTCTATCACAGGACATCCCCCCCCCTTTTACCAGCCCCTCTTTGTCCTGTGGCTAAGAGTGCCTCTTCCACCCAGTCCTGGTCCCATCTTGCCTAAGTGCTGGCAGGCAAATGCAGACAGGAAAAAGAAAGGGATGCTACTAATGTTCCTTGAATACTTTTTGGTGCCAGGAGCTGGGCCAAGCATTTTTACATGTCACTCCACTTAATTCTGTATCAGCCCTGCGAAATCGGAGCTATTAGCCTCATTGGACAGGTGATGCAACTGAGGCCAAATGGAACCTTTAAGAAATGTGCCTGACACTTAACACAGCTAACCAAGGCCATAAAGGAAACAAGGGCAATCAAAAAACTAAAAGGAAGGGACGCCTGGGTGGCCTAGTCAGTTGGGCATCCGACTCTCCATTTCAGCTCAGGTCATGATCTCAGGGTTGTGAGATGGCGCCCCGTGTTGGGCTCCGCGCTCAGTGGGGAGTCTGCTTGGGATTCTTTCTCTCCCTCTCCCTCTGCTCCTCCTTCCCCCACTTGCATGCGTGTGCTCTCTCTCTCTAAAATAAAGAAAATATTTAAAAAAAAAAACTGAAAGGAAGGCAAATTCTGCCCACCTGACTCCTTACCACATCTCTCCAGCCCTCAACCCCGGGGCTCATCTCTGTGGGACTAGGAGGACCAGTTGTCTCCAGCCTAATGTTCTCAATGAGCCTTCACCTGGAACTCTTAATAGTCTCTTAAAGTTAACTCTTATGTTACCGACAATAAAGCCGTACATACAGCCTCAGAGACAAATGAAGGGATGGAAAGGTCTTTGGACTTCCATTTCCAGAAATATGGAAGACTAAATCTCCTAAAAAAAAAACAAAAACAAAAAAAACCTCTCCTCGGGGCGCCTGCGTGGCTCAGCTGGTTAAGCGACTGCCTTCAGCTCAGGTCATGAGTCCGGAGTCCTGGGATCGAGTCCCGCATCGGGCTCCTGGCTCAGCAGGGAGCCTGCTTCTCCCGCTGACCCTCTCCCTTCTCATGCTGTTTCTCTCTCTCTTGCTCTCTAATAAATAAATAAATAAAATCTTTAAAAAAAAAAAACTCCTCCTACAAAATAACTAGAAATTCTGTAGGTTTATTTTTTTTTTTTTAAGATTTTATTTATTTATTTGACAGAGAGATAGAGAGAGAGCACAAGTAGTCAGAGAAGCAGGCAAAGGGAGAAGCAGACTCCCCACCGAGCAGGGAGCCCGATGCAGGACTCCATCCCAGGACTCTGGGATCATGACCTGAGCCGAAGGCAGACGCTTCACCAACTGAGCCACCCAGGCACCCCTGTAGGTTTATTTTTAATTTTTTCGATGTGTAACATAACTCAGACATCAAGAAAGAGGAGGAAATCTCCAAAGGTCAAATGCAAAAAAAGATGCTGATACCAGAACAGTAAGCAGATGTTAATGCTTCAACAGCCCTGGTGTTTTTACACTTGTCTGTAACTAATACTCAAAGAGATATTAACAGAAATTTTCTGAATTTAGGAAAGTCATAAATCATCAGATTCAGAAAGCACAAACCATAAACAGGATTTTTTTTTAAAAAAGAGAAATTCCAAACTGTACAGGAAAAACTCAGATTTGTCCTTCCTATGTAGGGAAAAACCTGTCTAGTCTACCTTGTGTGTTGGTAAAAACCCAGTTCTTCCCACCTGTGTTTCTTCTTTACTTTTACAAAGACGCTATCCTCACACAGGACTCCTCCCTTCTGACACTCCTCGTCCCCAAATGTGTGGAGGTTTTTCCCCACACCAAGCAATTCTCTGTGACACCAGCTTTGGTGTCCCATAATCTGACTCAATTCTTTTTTTTTTAATTTTTAAAGATTTTATTTATTTATTTGACAGAGAGAGAGAGACAGCAAGAGAGGGAACACAAGCAGGGGGAGGGGAAGAGGGAGAGGGAGAAGCAGGCTCCCCGCTGAGCAAGGAGCCCTATGCAGGACTCGATCCCAGGACCCTGGGCTCACGACCCGAGCCGAAGGCAGACGCTAAACGACTGAGCCACCCAGGCGCCCCTATCTGACTCAGTTCTAACACTATCTTTGAGATAGTGCCAGACTGCACAGGTTAAGGGCTCAGGTCCCACAAAACCGCTCACCCTCCCACTGCCTACTTCAGATGCCAATGCAAGTAGTAGGTGCCCAGATTACCCACAACTTCCATCCAATTTGGCTGCAAATGGGAGGTTGCCATGACTCCCTCCTCAGGTTCAATTAATTTGCTAGAGTGGCTCACGGAACTTAAAGAAACACATTTACCAGTTTATTTAAAGATATGACAAAAGATACAGATGACCAACCAGATGAAGAGATATACAGGGCAAGGTCTCAGAGGATTCCCAGAGCAGGAGTCACCCACCCTGTGTGGTTGTGTTTGCCAACCTGGAAGCTCTCTGAACTGCCTACTAGTGGGATTTTGTGGAGACTTCATCATGTAGGCATGACCAATTATTAACTCCATTCCCAGCCCCTTTCCCCCTCTCTGGAGGATGGGGTTGAGGCTGAAAATTTCAAGCTACTAATCATCACGGCTTGGTCTTTCTGGTGACCTGCCCCCGTCCAAGAGCCATCCAGGAACCCACTCACAGTCACTCCAACAGCACAAAAGATGCTCCTAGTATTCTTATAACTTAGGAAAATACAAGGGTTTTAGGAGCTCTATGCCAGGAACCAGGGGCAGAGGCCAATATATATATTTTTTATTATCTCACACAAATCTAAACACATTGCTGGGGCGTCTGGGTGGCTCAGTCATTAAGTGTCTGCCTTCTGCTCAGGTCACGATCCCAGGATCCTGGGATCGAGCCCCGCATCGGGCTCCCTGCTCTGCGGGAAGCCTGCTCCTCCCTCTCCCGCTCCCCCTGCTTGTGTTCCCTCTCTCACTGTCTCTCTCTGTCAAATAAATAAATAAAATCTTAAAAAAAAAAAATCTAAACACATTGCTGTCAAATATCAAAACAAAATATCAGGGTGCCTGGCTGGCTCAGTTCTTAGAGCGTGTGACTCTTGATCTCAGGGTTGTGAGTTCAAGCCCCACGTTGGGCATGCAGCCTACTTAAAAATACATATATGTATATGTAATATAGATATATATATCTTAGAGCAGCCACAGGGAAAAATAGATTATTATAAAGATAAGCCGACAATAGGCATCTCAACAGCAACAAGAAAAACCAGAAGAAGGGTGCCTGACTGCTCAGTCAGTGGAGTGAGTGACTCTTGATCTCGGGGTTGTGAGTTCAAGGCCCACATTGGGCCAAGAACTTAATTCAAAAAATTTTAGGGACACCTGGGTGGCTCAGTTGGTTAAGCATCTGACTTGGGCTCAGGTTGTGATCTCAGGGTCCAGGGATAGAGCCCTGCATCCAGCTCCCCACCAGTGGGGAGTGTGATTATCCCTCTGCCCCTCCCCCAACTCATGTTTGCGCTCTCTCTCATAAATAAGATCTTTAAAAAATACATACATACATACATAAAATGAAAAAAAGTTTTAGGGGTGCTTGGGTGGGTCAGTCAGTAGAGTGACTCTTAATCTCAGGGTCATGAGTTCAAGCCCCATGTTGTGAGTAGAGCCTACTTAAAAAAAATTTTTTAGGGGTGCCTGGGTGGCTCAGTCTTTTAAGCGTCTGCCTTCGGCTCAGGTCATGATCCCAGGGTCCTGGGATCGAGCCCCGCATCGGACTCCCTGCTCTGCGGGAAGCCTGCTTCTCCCTCTCCTGCTCCCCCTGCTTGTGTTCCTGCTCTCGCTGTGTCTCTCTCTGTCAAATAAATAAATAAAATCTTTAAAAAAAATTTTTTTTTTAAAGATATATATGTTAGAGGTACCTGGGTGGATCAGTCAGTTAAGTGTCCGACTCTTGATTTCAGTTCATGTCTTGATCTCAGGGTTGTGAGTTCAAGTCCCATGTTGGACTCCACGCTGGGTGTGGAGCCTACTTAAAAAAAAAAAAGATATGTAGGTCATATAACTTTCAACCTTTTTTCTCATTTCCAAAACTGCCTATATAGTGTACATAAGATAAATCCTTATTTTATACAAACCCAGCAATTATTCTGAACAATTACACTGCAAGTATTGTCTGTCTTAAGAAAAAGCATTAATCTGTTAAATGCATGCATTTGAAATATACCACAATTTTAACCTTCATTTAACATTTATTTTTTAATATATCCCTAAGAATAAAATTGTCCAGGCTTCTCTCTACCCAAGAGTCCTTGCTCCTCATCACACATCCCTCTTCAACCACCTTTCCCTTTCCCCCAAATTTTGTTCTAATTTTTCACCTTTCTATTACCACCACCCCATTTCTTTCTACAGAATTCTCAGGCTAGGGGTCCTCAACTCAGGAACCTGTCATTTCTACCTCCCATCCCTACGCAGCCTGCCTTCATCTTATTGAGACAGAACTACAGACCAGGGAAGCTGTCACTAGCTGCTTGGACTTGGGCCATTTCCAATCCCGCTTGTCAGGAATCGATACAGACTGTAGAACTGGGGTAAGGAGTGCTACCTTAGCAAGGTAGCAAGATTTTGAGAACATACTTTTGCATGAGGCTGAAGTCAAAGCTTAGGAACTACCTCCAGAGTGGGGAGGAAAATGTTGGTAGATCTGGCTAAAGTTCTCACTACACATTGGTAGGACAGGTCCCCCCCCCCCTTTTTTTTTCTGTCCAGAACACAATCACGGTCACTGTCAGGAAACATGTAGCCCACAAAGAAAGAGACCATAGGTTGGCTCAATGCGGTACCACTAACAAATACTAGTCCTTAGTAGGCGTCAGAATAGGTTGGAGTGGATTCCAGATACACACGGAGTAAACTAGCAGCTTTGCACAGCAGAGCAGAGAGGACTGATCTGAGTCCCAGTGATGTATGTCACTCCCAACTGTTCTGCAGCTGGTACAAGAGACACTGCTATAGTTTCATGAGTTGCTTGGGCCAGCGGTATCTAGAACCAGGCTTCCTCCCTTTGTGACCACAAAGCCAAGTTCAAGGGAGTACAATCTGTGCAGTCACAGGGAGCTCCCACTCACAAGGGCCAGTGCTTGATTTAAGGCTCTGCTATTGTCATCTTGAAATTCTTAATATTTTTATCTTTGAATTTATGTGTTGTAAGTTAAGTTCAACGGGACAATGGACCATTCATGGGAGCCAAGAAGATAATATGGAAGAAAAAAGCTTTGTATTTTAGTACTTTTTTTTTTTTAAAGATTTTATATATTTATTTGACAGAGAGAGAGAGAGCACAAGCAGGGGGAGCAGCAGGGCACAGGGAGAGGGAGAAGCAGACTCCCCGCTGAGCAGGTAGCCTGATGCAGGACTCTATCCCAGGACCCTGGGCTCACGACCCGAGCCGAAGGCAGATGCTTAACCGACTGAGCCACCCAGGCACCCCTGTATTTTAGTACTTTTAACAGCTTTTTTTTTTCTTGCTCTTGAAAAAAAGCATTTTCATTTTGTACTGGGCTTGGCCAAAGAGGTAGCCAGTCCTGCATGACTACCCCCATTTTTCCTGAAAGACATCAGCAACTACCACAAATCTGCCAACCAGATACCCTAGCTCTGCTGCAAGGAACCTGGAACTTTAGGACACTTTTTGCTTTTTTATTCCCCTTCATTTCACAAAATACATTTATTAGAAGGAAATTAGAAAATATGTTTCATCAAAAAGAAAAATATAGGGATGAATGGGTGGCTCAGTCGGTTAAGGGTCTACCTTCGGCTCAGGTCATGATCCCAGAGTCCTGGGATTAAGTCCGGCATCGGGCTCCTTGCTCAGCAGTGAGTCTGCCTCTCCCTCTGCCTGCCGCTCCCCGCAACCCCCCCCCCCCAAGCTCGTGCTCTCGCTCTCTCTGACAAATAAATAAATAAATAAAACCTTTAAAAAAAAGAAAAGAAAAATATACAAAGATCATTGCAAATCCCAAGATCCAGAGCTAAACACTTTAATGTGTTGGCATCTCATTCCAGTGTTGTTTGGAGAGTGAGCTGGCTCATGTTCCAGTAACTTTCCAGAGCCTTCTCCAGATCTCAGCTACGTCGATCTTAGTGTCATGGGAAACTAGGGGATGGTTTTTTCCTTCCTTTCAATTCACCATACCATCATGCCCTTTTTAACCTTTTATCTCAGTAGCATCATGTTGGACAGGATACTTCTCTAGGGGAGCCTACCATTTCCCCCACCTGCATTTAGGGTGCAGGCTGCTCTGCTGCTCTAAGAATCTCTCAAACTTATTTGGGACCACTCCACTCTCCTTCCTAGGCCACCTCCTATAGGAACCCGAAAGGGTTATATTTTACTCCTTCCTATCTGGACAAAACAAAATGTCCCTTCTCAAAGTGGCATTCACTCCACTCTCTCCATTCCCTGGGCACTTAGTGATGGCAAGGTATCACATTATCCAAAAGGAAACACATTGAGAGGTATTTCAAACACTATCCATGTCACACACATTTTAAGGCCTTAAGACTTATTACCAGATTACCCTACAAAATACAGTACCAATTTAAACTGCCAGTAGCAATATATGAGGTGCCCTTTCTCATAGTCCTTGAACAGTGGACACTAAACTTGGCCACAATGTGCAAAATCTAGTTATTTCAATCTTTTAGTTTGCATTTCTTCAAGTATTAGTGAAATTGACAAACTGTGTTATGTTTATTTGTTCTTTTGTGAATTTCCTGCTCAAGATCTTTTCCTATTATTCTACTCATTTTTTTATGTTTTTATTGATTTATGAGAGCTCCTTAGGTTACCAACTAGACCCCAAGACCTGGCCTTTACTGCCCACCTGCTTGTACCCACTAATCTTTGTCTTACATTTTCCTCTAAGCTCTTCTTTCCGGCTTTCCTCTTGACTTGGGCAAATGAAACCCAAAACGACCCCCAGGGTAATGGCAACTGCCTGACAATACCTCACTAGCCCAGACCACCCAGACCTTTTTTTTTTCTTTTTATTAACATATAATGTATTATTTGTTTCAGGGTACAAGTCTGTGATTCACCAGTCTTACACAATTCACAGCACTCACCTTAGCACATACCCTCCCCAATGTCCATCACCCAGCCACCCCATCCCTCCCACCCCCTACCAGTCCAGCAACCCTCAGTTTGTTTCCTGAGATGAAGAGTCTCTTACGGTTTGTCTCCCTCTCTGGTTTCGTCTTGTTTCATTTTCCCCTCCCTTCCCCTATGATCCTCTCTCTTGTTTCTCAAATTCCTCATATCAGTGAGATCATAATTGTCTTTCTCTGATTGACTTATTTCGCTTAGCATAATACCCTCTAGGTCCATCCACGTCATTGCAACTGGCAAGATTTCATTTTTTTTTTGATGGCTGCATAATATTCCATTGTGTATATATATATTATCTTTCCACCCAGACCTTTTGAGCTAAACCTGACATGCACTTGTGCAGATGGACCATGAAGTGACCCCTGGAATGACCTCCAATTACCTTTACCTCATTATAATACTAAAATCTCTGCCCAAGGAGGAGCCTCAGCCTCATTTCCATAACATACAGTGTATATATAAGCATGTTTCCTTAAGGTGCATGTGTGACTTTCTGCTGGCCTCTACACAGGATGACAAGGCTTCCCTATCTAGATATTCATCCTAACACTAAACAAAAGGAACCCATTCACCCTCTCTCAGGAAGTCAGGGCTTTGGAAGCCATTCCCCATGATCTCATTTGCTGCAAATAAGGTTTCCTCTGTGGGACGACTCAACCTGGTGCCATTGGACTCACCAAGGAGCAAACTTATGTTGGTTCGCTAACACTTATATATAAAAATATTAACAAGTTTGCCATTTGTCTTTCAATTTTACTTATGGTATGTTTTGCTTTTCAAAATTTTTAAAAATTTTATGACGTCAAATCTATCATTTTTTTCCTTTTACATTTTCTTTGTGTTTAGAAGGGCCTCTACACACTGATTATATGAATACATATCTACATTTCATTCTGTACTCTTGTGTTCTACTGTTTTCATTTAAGTGTATATTTTGGTGCAAGATGTAAGTAAGGCTCTTTGTTTCACCAAATGATTAACAAGTTGTCATAATGTCTTGGTGCTCTTTGTAAAGAAGAAAAATATAGTGCTCTTGATTTTCCAGGGCACTGTGTCTTCAATGTATTAACTGTAAGTGACCACCATAAACTTATTTTCTGACATGATACCCACTCTGAGGCATCTAGGTCTAACCTAAGTTCAATCTCCTAAGGCACATGATCATCTGGACTTGAGTGAATGTGGTAAATACCACATGACCTTCCAGATGTATCTTAGAGAGGTAGAATATCTGATAATGCCCTCCGCCCTGACCATTTTCCAAAGACCAATCGCTGGGATTTCTCACAATGTCCTGGCCAGAGTCTCACAAATCTTGAAGAACTCTCTGTATTTCCGCTGTCACAATGTATCATTCCTGAACCAACCCAGAAATGTTTCTTTTACAAGGCTTAGAGGTATAAAGCACAAGTTCCTTAGGGCTGAGATATCTTCAGGATGCTGGACAAAGTATCATTATCTTGAGAGTGGAAAACCCCCTAAACTCTTAAGGACATCAAACAATTACTGGAGTTCCCCCAGTTTTCCATCACCACCCTAGTAACCTTACTAGCAGACCTTGAGAAGGAAAGCTTCTACCTAATCCCTGGCTGCAGTCACCACATGCCAGCAACTGAAATCTTTGTTTTCCTCTGCCTTTACCCTTGCCTCCCATACCCCAACATGCTCCTAAGTTATTAAAAACAAACTCCAATTCAGGGTACCTGACTGGCTCAGTCAGAAGAGCATGCCACTCTTGATCTCGAGGTCATGAGTTTGAGCCCCATGTTGGGTGTAGAGATCACTTAAAAAACAAACTTTAAAAAAAAAATCAAAGGGACGCCTGGGTGGCTCATTCAGTTAAGCATCAGACTCTTGATCTTGGCTCAGGTCATGATCTCAGGGTCGTGAGATTGAGCCTCTGCATCAGGCTCCACACTCAGAGGGGAGTCTGCTTGGGATTCTGTCTCTACCTCTCCTTCTGCCCCTCGTTCCTGCACTTCCTCTCTCAATCCTTCTCTCCTTTTCTCCCCACCCCACCCCCGCCAAATAAATAAATCTTAAAAAAAATTTTTTTAAATAATAAAACCAACCTCCAATTCTATGGAGAGATGCATTAATCACAGGTTTCCTCCAAAATGTATTACCTTACTCTTGTACCTACATCTTAAAGAATCTGGCTTTGGCTGAAATTAAGAACATAGTATGAAAACAGGAATTCCAGTCTTTTAGCTGTAGACCTACTACTACTTCAAAGTCCTCAGGTCCTTGTGATCCTAAGGTTAGAACACCATTGGCTCAAGTAACTAGGCAAATCAGAAAACTGTTTTGACAAATAAGGAGGGCAGTATTTGTAGATATATTTGTTTCCCATCCAATATAGGCAGGACCACTCACCAGATGCCCTATCACATAAGCCAGAATACCAGGGAGTCTCAGAGATCACTCCACCCCCAATGATCCCCTGGCCTAAAAAATTATATCTACCTAGCATCATGTGGAATTACAATACAATAGGGAAAGCAGAAGAATATTAAGTAGACCGATGCATGGCTGAGGTACAGAGCTAGCCAGGGCATCGTTTGTTGCGATGAAAGCAAACAGAAGGATGGGAGGATAGATACTCTTTCCTAAGGACTTTCCATAGGTCTGAGAGAAGACCATACATAACTGATGTACACCTGCCACAAGTAACTCTCCGTTATCTGCAAAAATATCCTCCGCAAATACCTTCCCACGTACCCACACTTGTGAAACATGTACCCAGATCAAGAATGCGTTAATTCAACAAACACTTCCTGCGCATTGTTTATGTGCCATATACCAGGAGAGAGGGTGAGGATGCAGTGATGAACCAAACAATCATGGTTCCAGTCCTCACAGTGTAGGGGATAGTGAAGGTAAGAAGATATTAAACGCATAATTACAATAGAGTTGATCACACTACTATGATTCAGAAAGTATAGGACAGACCCAGAAGGCCCAAAGGGTTCCTATTTGGGATTCTGCTCCCAATTCTAATGTGTGGGTTGGGGGTGGGGGATGTTCCTCCACACCACCAACAGGCAATGCTCCGGACATCAGCTGGGTGTCCTACCACTCAACTCAATTCTGATACTATCTAGCCGGAGATGACATCAGGTCTCCCAGGTTAAGGGTTCAGTCCCACAAGACTGCACCACACACACACACACACACACACACACACACACACACACACACACACTCTTCAGACAGCAGAAGTGAGCACAGGTTGTTATCTGTGCTTCTGACCAGCAGGATAGAACAAGCCCCACCAACTCAGGATGCCAATTACAAGTCCAGGTTCTTACCTGTATATCTGATAGCTATAAATCAGAAATTCCCCTGACCCACTCCTTCGGTCCCTTTAATTTGATAGAGCAGCTCTCAGAACTCAGGAAACCTGTGGTATCTCTCCCGATGGGATGGGGGCCCCCAAACGTGGGGCAACGATCAGGTGGAAGCCTGTGGCAAGGGTGGTGAAAGAATTCACCCAAAACAGAACAAAGGAGATAGAAGTTTATTGAATACACCGGAAAGGAGCTACTGGCAGGACAGCAAAGGAAAAACTGTCTGCAACAAGGAAGTGGGTGGGGGCTGTATTTAAAGTGGGAAGGTGAGGAGGAGGTATGGCGCCATATGCAATCTTCCCTTGTCTGGCAACTGTGCCTGGTTGTAAGTAGCCCATTGGTCAGTTCAGGCTGGATATTTTGAGGTGGGTCACCTGATGGGCCTGTCTGGATTCAGCCAGGACTTGGCTGTGGGTCCTTTCTATATTCCGTTGCTCAAGCCTGTTGCCTAAAAGCAGCCTCTACAAAACCCATTACTTCTAGATTATTGGTTTAGCATGAAGGAATTAAATTCAGAAACGGCCACATGGAACGGATGCACAGGGCAAGGTATGGGGAGAGGGCAGGGAGCCTTCCATGCACTCCCCGTGTGCCGCTCTCCCCAGTTCTCCACAAATTCAAGACCCCAGAAGCTCTCTAAACCCTGTCCTTCTGGGTTTTTATAGAGGCTTCTTTACATAGGCATGACTATGTAATTATTACATAGGCCAATTAAATCATTGGCCATTGGTGATGGATTCAACCTCCAGCTCCTCTCCTCTCCCTGGAAATCAGAGGGTGGGACTGAAAATTCCAATCTCCTATTCCAGGTAGAGTACAGCCCCCCCCCCCCCCCTCCACCAGCCCTCACCCAAGGTGCATTCCAAAACTCACCTCCTTAATATAAGCCTAGTGGTAGTAGAAAGGGACTTGTTCCAAATAACAAAACACCCATTTCACCTTTATGGCTCTGAAAAGATTTCAGGAACTGAGGAAAGAGACCAAATATTATAATAAAAGATGCTCCCATTACCCTTATGTTCAGGAAATTCCAAGGGTTTTGACAGCTATAAGCCAGGAACCCGGAACAAAAACCAAGTATTTATGAGAATTATATTTTGGTCATCTGTATGACCAAATATGTGTTTCCTTTTTTTTTTTTTTTACATTTTATTTTTAACTAATCTCTACACCCAACATGGGGCTTAAACTTCCAACCCCAAGATCAAGAGTCATATGCTCCACCGACTGAGCAAGCCAGGCACCCCTATATTTCTTATAAATCACAATATCATAGTTCCCCTACTTATTCTTAATTTCCAAATGTTCCAGAAAATTGTCTCTATTGATAATATCATGTAGCTCTCCTTAAAGCTATGATTCATCTTGCTGTTAGCAGAATCATCTTCCTAAAACACAAATCTGGTCATGATACAAATTTATTTCAAATTCTTTGGTGCCTACCAAATATATTCCTTGGTTAGCTTGACAACCAACGACCTTCACAATTTGGCCACAATCTATTTTATTTTCATGTTCTGCCATTTAGCACCAGATCTCTCTCAATCCACCATGCTAGCCCACACTAAACTACTCCCAAAAGATACTGTCAGGGAGTAAGACCTTCCTTTGCCCTATGGTTCTTCTAGCTCGACTTAGAATCATAGTGACATGAGACAAAGTAACAGGAAAAAATCAAATTTAATAGGCATACCTACGGGGGAGTCCACAAACACTTGGAAATTCCCAAAACAATTTTAGGCAAAACATGAAGCTTATCTGAGCTAAGGACAGGGGTAAGGCCCTGAGGACTGAAAGAAGGTGAAAGGAAATATTTGGAAAAACCAGGTTTGCTCTATTATGCAGATAAGTTCCTTAGGTAAAGGGCAGTCTCAGTTAATAGCTCCCTTCCTGATACAGGCTCTCCTTTCCAATGTAAATTTAGGCATCTGAGGGGGAGGCAGAGAGCTTTTCCTGAATCAGCTGGGTTTTGATCACTTTTAACTCAAAATAATCTTTTGCCAAAGTGGCACCTTCTGGGGTGTCTCACCCTGCACCTCTTCAATACCATGTACTTTTAGGTTCCCAGCCAATCCTATCTTGCTGGTGGTGGGGACTGGTCATTGCTGCTGTTGTTTTAATTTTTCCATTCAAATCTATCCTCAACACAATGAACATGATGCTGTAAATGCACATCTGACCATGTAATTTCCCAGTGGTTCCCCTGCATGTGCAGGATAAAATTCAAAATTTTTAACTTGCTATCCATGATCCAGCCTCCTCTGACTTCCCTAATTCCCCACCACTCTCTGCCTGGTATTTCATGCTCTGGCAACTCAAACTGCTTATAGCTCTCCACTTGTATTTTTCTCTCTGACTCGCTGGTGCTCTTGCCTTTAAGAATGCCTCAGCACCCCCCCACCCCCTTCATCTGCCTAATTCCTACAGGTTCCTTAACACTCAGCTCAGATACCATTCCCTCCAGGAAATCTTCCCTGGTACCTTCTCAAGCATCTCTCATACCTCCTCCTAGAATACAGAATGTAAAGTCCTATCACAGTTTGTCGCTCGTTGTATTATATTTTTGTGCGCCAGTGAGCCCACGTGATCGTAGTTTTCTCTAAAGGGAGATACCGTGTCTCACCCCCGTGTATCCCCAAAGTCTAACACTATGTGGCACACAATAGGCCTACAATAAATGCTTATTTATTAAATTAACAAATAGACTGTGTCCTCTCAATTGCTTGCCAAACCAATCTCCCTGCCCCAATACAAAACTGAAGAAATGCCTTGGGAAAGGTGAAAAATCGGCTACAAACTCAGTCACAAACACATTTTGAGAAACCTTTCAAATTTGGTTAAGACTCTTTAGCATCGTGCATATATAGCTTCTCTACCCAAATATTTGGCCGAGAGGACATCTTCATTGAGTGAACGGAGTGTTCTGATAAAGAAGCATTTGTATTTTACATAATGCCTTATTGTGATTATCTGTTCATACGTGTCTCAAGGTTGTCAACAACTCTTGACAAAGAGTAAGCACTCAATAAATGTTTGTTGAATAAATATATAAGACATATACTCATTCTGTCTCCTCTACCAGAAATGCCCTTTCTCCCTCTCCTTTTCTACCTAAACAAATTATATCTGTCCTGCAGGGTTCAGCTCAAATGTCTACCTTTCTGACTCAGCAAAAAACGGAAATAATCATTTCCTCCTCAGAACTACTGTAGTTCTTTATACATATAGTTCTCTTTTTTTAAGTAATCTCTAACCCCAATGTGGGGTCTCGAAACCACGACCTCGAGATCAAAAGTCACATACTCCTCTGACTTGTAGCATCTACTACATGGTACTGTAGTTAGTTAAATTTAAGACCCATCACCCACTATTTGTGAATTCCTCAAGAGCAGGAACTTTATCTTATTTACATTTGTATCTCCGTGTAGATACCTAAAAATTGAAGGCCGTAATTAATAGTCTGTTAAATTAGATTGAAAGGGGGGTAACAGTAAAAATAGAAAGGAGGAGATATGTGTTATAACAACTGGTAAAGACCAAATCAAGAGAAATTTTTAAACAAAAGTAGTGAGAGGGGGTAAAAAAAAGTAGGGAGAGGGAAGAAAGAAGTATGGAGAAAATCAAGGATGATTAAGGGTTTGAACCTGAAGGGCTAGAACAATTGAGTCATTTGAACCCAAATAACAGAAGTAAGGAAATGAGTACCACGGATAGGTTTGGGCAGGTGTAGGCAAATTGGACTTTACATTCAATTTTGGACATGCTGAGTTTAAGGTTCCAGGAAATATCCAGCCAACATTTAAAACCTAAATCTTAATTTAAAATGCAAGAGAGGCAGGGTGCCTGGGTGGCTCAGTCATTTAAGCTTCCATTCTATTTTTTCTTTTTTTTTTTTTAAGATTTATTTATTTCAGAGACAGGGGGTGGGGAAGGGGCAGAGGGGAAGCAGACGCCCCATTGAGCGCAGAGCCCCACTCTAGGTTCAACGCAGGGCTTGATGTCCAGACATGAAGATCATGACCTGAGCCAAAACCGGGAGTCCAATGCTTAACCGACTGAGCCACACAGGCGCCCCAAGCCTCTGACTCTTGATTTTGGTTCAGGTCATGATCTCAGCGTTGTGAGATCGAGCCCTACATGTTGGGTTCTGTGCTCAGCGGGGAGCCTGCTTCTCTCCCTCTGCCTGCCCCCCTGCGCTCTCTTTCTTTCTCTCTAAAATAAATGAATAAATTTTTTAAATAAAAAAATAAATCAAGTAAAATAAAATGCAAGAGAGGGGCGCCTGGGTGGCTCAGTCAGTAGAGTATGCAACCCTTGATCTCAGGGTCTTGAGTTCAAGCCCCATGTTGAGCCTAGAGCTCATTTAAAAATAATAATAATAATAATAAAATAAATTTTAAAAATACAATGAAAGAGTCATCTATGATTGGAGCTATCAGGATTAAGTGACAAGAAAAAATATCCACTTTCACCATATTGATCTTAGTAAAAAAATTAAAAGAAGGAAGAAAATTGAGTGCTAAATATTGGAAAGTAAGAGACAACTTATTTGCTGGTAATATGATGGCCTAACTTGAAAAGGTATAAAATAAAATAAAAACTAATAAAATTATAGGCATCAAGATAAAATATGAATACACAAAATCAATTGCTTTCAGTATCATGATAATAACTAACTGAAAACACAATGAAAAAAACATATTCATGACAAAAGCAAAACTATAAAATACCTAGAAAAACTGTGTAAAATCAATATCAAGAAAACTATAAAATGTCACTGAAGCACATAAAAGAACATCTTTAAAAGTGGAAAAACAGGGACGCCTGGGGGCTCAGTCAGTTAAGCGTCTGCCCTCAGCTCATGAGCTCAGGTCATGATCCCAGAGTCCTGGGATGGAGTCCCGCCCATCAGGCTCCTTGCTCAACAGGGAACCTGCTTCTCCCTCTACCTGCCACTCCCCCGCTCCTGTTCTCTCTCTCTCTGACGAATAAATAAATAAAATCTTAAAAAAAAAAAAAAAAAGGATGGGCGCCTGGGTGGCTCAGTTGGTTGGGCGACTGCCTTCAGCTCAGGTCATGATCCTCAAGTCCCGGGATCGAGTCCCACCTCAGGCTCCCGGCTCAGTGGGGAGTCTGCTTCTCCCTCTCCCGCTCCCCCCTCTTGTGCTCTCTCTCATTCTTCTCTCAAATGAATGAATAAAATCTTTTTAAAAAAAAATGGAAAAACAGGGAGGCCAGGCTGGCTCAGTCAGTAGAGTATGCAACTCTTGATCTTGGGGTCATGAGTTTGAGTCCCACACTGGGCATAGAGTTTACTTAAAACAAAACAAAAAAAGAGGCCTAAAGAAATTTTTGGAAATGCTAAAGTTAATTGTAGAATTCACCTGGAAGAGCATATCCCAGAAATTTTTTTTAAGATTTTATTTATTTATTTATTTATTTGACAGCGAGGGAGAGAGAAAGAGAGAGAGAGAGAGAGAGGAAAAACACAAGCAGGGAAAGCAGCAGAGGGAGAGGGGGAAGTAGACTCCCCACTGAGCAGGGAGCCCGACACAGGGCTCAATCCCAGGGTCCTGGGATCGAGCCCCGCATCTGGCTCCCTGCTCTGTGGGAAGCCTGCTTCTCCCTCTCCCACTCCCCCTGCTTGTGTTCCCTCTCTCGCTGTGTCTCTCTCTGTCAAATAAATAAATAAAATCTTTAAAAAAAAATAGAGTTTCCTCAAATCAATAGGAAACCATCCAAAGAAAAAATAGGCAAACAGGTAATTCAAAGATGAAAAGTAGGAATTTCCAATAAGACATTTTTTAAATATTATTATTTTTTTAAAGATTTTATTTATTTGTTTGAGAGCAAGAAAGAGTGAGAGAGAACAGGTGTATGCGTGTGTGAGTTGGGGGGATAGAGGGAGAGAGACCAGCAGACTCTGTGTTGAGCAAGGAGCCCGATGTGGGGCTCAATTCCAGGACTCTGAAATCATGACCTGAGCTGAAGTCAGTTGCTTAACTAACTGAGCCACCCAGGCACCCCACCAATAAGACATTTTTTTAAATTTTATTTAAGTAATCTCTATACCCAACATGGGGCTCGAACTCATGACCCTGAATCAAGAGTCACATGTTTCTCTCACTGAGCCAACCCATCCAATAAAGCTTTTTTTTTTTCATCTTTGAAAACTCATTTTATTATTATTCACTTTGGGATACTTGTAAATAACATTATTTAGAGTGTATTATGTGCTGGGTATTGTGGTAAGCATTTTTAAATGTTCAGCCTCACTAATAATGAAAACATGCAAATAGAAACAATGAGGCCTCTTCTTTTTACCATCACATTGGCAAAAACGAAAACAATCATGTAAACTAACTGGAATTTAAATAAAAACTAAAAAAAAGGAAAGAAAAAAGAAAAGAAAGAAAACAACAATCATGGGCTTGCTAATATCCAGTGGTACTTACAAAGGTGTGGAGAAATGGACTCTCCTAAACCCTATTGATGAGAGTGACTGTAAATTGCTTCAAACTTATCAGAAGGCAAATTACTGACTATTAAAGCCCTACAATAAATTCTGTTAAAATGTTCATTATAGGGGCAGCTGGGTGGCGTAGTCAGTTAAGCGTCACATCTGACTCCTGAGTGCAGCTCAGGTCCTGATCTCGGGGTCATGGGATCGAGCCCCATGTTGGGCTCCGCGCTCAGCATGGAGTCTGCTAAAGTTTCTCTCTCCCTCTCTCTCTGCCCTTCCCCACCCCCCACGCTGCTCTCTCTTTTTCTAAAATAAATAATCTTTAAAAAAACACAAATAAAATGTTCATTATATATTAAGTTATCGATTTCAATTTTTCGTATGTATACCCACTCATCCAGCAGTTGCATAGTGTGCCTTAAGGGTCCTATTTCCTTTAGTCACAACAGCGATCCAAACCTCTTGTTTATCATAATTTATATCTTAATTCGCATACTGCACTCTTCCTCTTCTAAGATAACCAAAGCTCTCACTCTCCTTACCCTCCCAAATTCTTCTACTGTGTCCTCCGAAACTCAATTATTATCAACATTAGACTTTGCTAAACCTCAGCCTCTTCCCTAAATGTTTCCTTCCCCTTGTTGTTCTCACTAAAATCTCACACTTGGGGCGCCTGGGTGGCTCAGTCGTTAAGCGTCTGCCTTAGGCTCAGGTCATGATCCCAGGGTCCTGGGATCGAGCCCCACATTGGGCTCCCTGCTCAGCAGAAAGACTGCTTCTCCCTCTCCCACTCCCCCTGCTTGTGTTCCCTCTCTCGCTGTGTCTCCCTCTCTGTCAAATAAATAAATAAATAAATCTTAATAAATGAATGAATGAATGAATGAATGAATAAAATCTCACACTTCCCTGAGCACACTGCTTTCCCCAAAGCCCTGTCAAGCGGAGGCTGTTTCTCTTCCACAGAAGTCACATGACTGGACTTGGACATAAAGTGCTCTCCTTGTTGCCCATTGTCCTCACGGCCATCTCCAGTTCGTTCCTCATTCAAAATCACCCATCCCACACATTGTTGCTGTCATCTAGCCCTTAGTCACGATGACTTTGCCATCAGTCTGACATCTCGCTCTCCAAAGCCACTGCTGTCATTCGTGGTGACTTTGATATTCACACGACCATGATATTCACATGGATGATCACTGAATGCCTCTAGTCAATCAGTTCCTTGACCTGGTCACATCCAGCGATGTTTTTCTCCAGGCTACCTCAGCTGCCCACTTCTTCTGCCATAACCTAAACCTTGTAATGACTTTACCTGAACCACCTCTCCATGTAACACTGGAAACTGAAACACAATAGAGCAATGCCTTCAAAACTTGAAGGAAAACTACATCCAAACTAAAATTCTATACGTGACCAAACCATTAATCAAGTGACACGGTAAATTAAAAACATTTCAAACAGGCAAGATCTCAAATAACCTCTGATGCCCCATCAGATGAAGATTCTCATCCCTTCTCCCAACGTGCACACACACAGAAGTGGTACGTTTGTTCTTCTTTTGTTTTGTTTTGTTTGCTTTTAAAGATTTTATCTATCCATTTGACAGAGAGAGAGAGTGCGCGGGTGCACGCAAAAGCAGAAGGAGTGGCAGGCAGAGGGAGAGGGAGAAGCAGGCTCTCCCTGAGCAGAGACCGTCCCTTGTGGGGCTTGATCCCAGGACCCTGAGATCATGACCTGAGCCGCAGGCAGACACTTGACCGACTGAGCCACCCAGGTAAGTGTTACGTTTTGACCTTAAGAGCTGGAGGTTGACAATGGTGAGCTTAAAAAATATAGGGCAGCCTGGATGCCTGGGTGACTCAGTCAGTTAAGCGTCTGCCTTCAGCTCAGGTCATGATCCCAGGGTCCTGGGATCGAGCCCGGTGTCTGGCTCCCTGCTCAGCGGGGAGTCTGCTTCTCCCTCCCCCTCTGCTCTTCCTCCCACTTGTGCTCACTCTCTCAAATAAATAAATAAAATACTGGGGTGCCTGGGTGGCTCAGTCGGTTAAGCATCTGCCTTCAGCTCAGGTCATGATCCCAAGGAACTGGGTTGGAGCCCAGTGTCTGGCTCCCTGCTCAGCAGGAGGTCTGCTTCTCCCTTTCTCTCTGCCCCTCCCCCCCACTTGTGCACTTGCGAGCTCTCTCTCTCACTCACTCTCTCTCAGTAAATAAAATCTTTAAAATAAATAAATAAAATCTTTAAAAATCTTTTAAAAAATAGGGGTGCCTGAGTGTCTCAGTCAATTAAGCAGCTGCCTTTGGCTCAGGTCACGATCTCTGGGTCCAGGGATTGAGCTCCACATCGTGCTTTCCACTCAGTGGGGAGTCTGCTTTTCCCTCTCTCCCTCTGCCTGCCACTCCCCCTGCTTGTGCTCTTTCTCTCTCTCTCTCAAATAAATAAATAAAATCTTTTTAAAAAATCTTAAAAAAATAAAAACCTTTTTATTATTATTTTATTATTTTTAATTTTTTCCTTAAAAATAAAATCTTAAAAAATAAAGGAAAGTAAAAAACCTATATCTGTGTGTTATACACATAAATAACATACATAAATGTTATATATATATGCTATTTTTATGCTTTTTTCTATATGCTTTTCCCTCAAAATATTTTACTATGTTTTATATATGTGTATATATATGTTTTTTCAATATGCTTTTATATATGTATAAATATATAAAAACATACACTAATATACAATAAAAATATATACTATATATGTATTAAAAAGCATATCAAAAAAGCATATACATATGTACACACATATATATAAAAGCATAGAACATTTTGAAGGCAACTCACTAAACTCTTACGGTTACCTCGTGTTGGGGAATGTGACTGGGCAACAGCTGGGGGAAGACTAACAAATACAACATTTAACTTCTGTATTATTTGAATCTTCATAAGCATGTACCTGAAGATTTCTTGTATAATTTAATATAAAATATCAATGTTTGCATAGTTGGTAGGGAAATTTTTACAAAAAAATATGTTTGATAATGCTTAATTTAGTATAGCTTCAACTGGGACTTCTTTTTTTTTAAGATTTTATTTACGTATTTAGAGAGAGAGAGAGAATGAGCGAGGGGAGGGGCACAGGGAAAGGGAGAAGCAGGCACCCCACGGAGCAGGGAGCCTGACATGGGGTTCGATCCCAGGACCCTGAGATCAAAGGCAGACGTTTAACCAACTGAGCCACCCAGGCACCCCAACTGGGACCTCTTTTAAGAGTAATCCAGATTAGTTTTGTCAAAGCAGCTTATGGATAATATGCGATCACAATCACAAAAGGGCATATCTCTGACGCCACTTCCTCTGCTCTGCAGAAGTTATAAATAACCCTTCTTAAGTTTTTCTCGGATATTTCTGGCAGTATGGCCTCAGAGGCTATCTCACATATGCTCCGTAAATGAGTCTGCTTTGCTGCTATGTGGTGCCTTCCATTTTTCTCCAGCAATGATGTCTCCTGTTCGTTTCATGACCAAGAGTGCCTTGTATGCTAACAAGGCCCGTGAAGGCCACATGAGCTCATGCTGAGCTGAAGCCACGGATGCTGGTTGTCAAAGACACTGAAGGTACCATTACTGAAAGAGCTACTGTCCTCAACAACGACACTGCTAATGTTGTCACCATCACCTTCATCTTGATACCTCTCCCAAGCCCCCATGTCCCATTTATCTATAAGTTGTATGGATTCGGGCGCCTGGGTGGCTCAGTTGGTTAAGCGTCTGCCTTTGGCTCAGGTCATGATCTCGGGGTCCTGGGATCGAGCCTCACATCAGGCTCCCGGCTCAGTGGGGAGTTTGCTTCTCCCTCTGCCCCTCCTCACACTGGTTCTCTCAACCTCTTTCTCTCTCTCTCTCAAATAAATAAATAAAATCTTTAAAATATATATATGTACATATATATATATATATATACATATATATATATGTGCCAACTTTTTTCCAAGTCCACTATTTTTTTTTAAACTTTTTTTTTTTTTTTAAAGATTTTATTTATTTATTTGAGAGAGAGAGAATGAGAGACAGAGAGCATGAGAGGGAGGAGGGTCAGAGGGAGAAGCAGACTCCCTGCCAAGCAGGGAGCCCGATGCGGGACTCGATCCTGGGACTCCAGGATCATGACCTGAGCCGAAGGCAGTCGCTTAACCAACTGAGCCATCCAGGCGCCCTTTCCAAGTCCACTATTAACATCCTAACCCAAGCCACTACCATATCTTATTTGTGCTATCGCAAATACCCTACTAAGTGTTCTCCCCATTTCCATTCTTTCTCCAATCCAATCCATTTCCCACAATAGTAGTAAGAATGGTCCTTTAAAATATAAATTAGGTTTTATCATTTCCTTGCTCAAAACCATTCAATGACTCTCCATCACGCTTAGATTAAAATTCAAACTTAACAACAACAAAACAAAATTCAGACTTCACCATGACTTACTAGACTGCACATGATCTGGCTCGCGACTACTGCTAGAGCTTCATCTTATGCCACTCTCCTCAATCAATCCAGTCCAGCCACACAGCCTCCTTTCTGTTCCTTAAACGTGCCAAGCTGCTCCTGCCTTTGGGTCATTATATTTGCTATTGCCCTT
The DNA here is from genome assembly GCF_002201575.2 of Neomonachus schauinslandi. Taxonomy (NCBI): domain Eukaryota; kingdom Metazoa; phylum Chordata; class Mammalia; order Carnivora; family Phocidae; genus Neomonachus; species Neomonachus schauinslandi. The sequence continues at coordinate 31,197,097 of NC_058419.1, read as the reverse complement.
GTCTACAATGTTCTTCTCCCTGAATTTCATATGGCTCCCTCCTTCTTGTCATTCACATGTTACTTTATTTATTTGAGAGAGAGACAGAGATAGCGAGAGAGAGCACATGAGTGGGGAGGAGAGGGAGGAGCAGGCTCCCCAGTGAGCAGGGAGCCTGACGCGGGGCTCGATCCCAAGACCTTAGGATCATGACCAAAGCCGAAGGCAGACGTTTAACCAACTGAGCCACCCAGGTGCCCCTCACACGTTAAAGTTCCCCTCTGCAGACAGCCACCTCCCTGACCTACCATTCCAAACAGACACTCATTCTCTTATCATATCACTCCATTTAATATCCTGCATAGTACTTCTCACTACCTGACATTTTGTTAGTCCTTCTGCACCAACAAAACGACTAGAATCCATGATCCAAGAGAGAAAGGACCTCGCCAATCCTGTTTGCTGCTGTATCCGTAGCCCCTAGACTAGCGCCTAGCACAGACTACAGGTGCTCAAGAAAATGTTGCTAAAGGAGTCACCATCACCATTGTGGTCAGTATTTCTGCCAATGCCAGAGCCGTTAACTCCTTATGTTCTTACAGTCCTGCTGAGTTTTGGAGAACACTGTATTTTAGCTTTTACTCTTTTTTTTTTTTTTAAGATTTTATTTTTAGGTAATCTCTACACCCAACGTGGGGGCTCGAACTCACAACCCCGAGATCAAGAGTTGAATGCTCCACAGACTGAGCCAGCCAGGCACCCCAGCGCTGACGCTTTTGTAGCTCCTTGGATGTAGGTCTCAAGGATGGCAATTCAGGTATGGCCACAGGTAGGACCCCCCCCCACCCCCGAGAGCTGAACCCAGGGGCGATTTGATTGGTAGAGCCTTGCAGCACCCAGAACCACTCCTCTTCTGCAGCCTCAGCCAATATCCTTGACTCAACCCTGCGTATGGGTATGTTCTCATCCTCTAGAGCAGCAGCTTCTCAATCTTGGCTGTACAAAGAATTACCTGAGGAAGTTTAATAAATATTAATGCCTGGCCAATTAATTCTGATTAATTGGTCTGGGATGCATTGTGGGCATCAGAACTTTTTTTAAGCTCTCCAAGTGATTCTGGTGTGTAGCTGAAGGTGACACCCACAGCTGTAGAATAAATTCTTCCATGGAGGACTCCCTGATTTCTCCTATAAATAGATTCCTGGTAGCTCAATTTCAAATCCTCTTGACTCTCCCAGAATTAGTATAAACAACAACTTCAGGCTCCATCTAAGACCCTTGCTGCATAGATGTGCCACCACACATGAATACTGGAATATTACTACAATAGTATTTTGACCAAGCCAGGGTTCTGAATATCCATTTCATGATCACAGTAACTAAGGTGAGGCACTTTTATGAAATGTAGTATGTGCTTGATGTCACTAGAGGGCTGTCAGGTAAGGTAAGCAAAAGTGAAAAAAACAAAATTTTCAAACTTCAGAGACTCTGTTTACTCCTGATTCCTATCATTTGGATGAGTACAAATCTAAACTTTCTATTGCTTGGATCAACCACTTTTCAAATGTCCGGTCCTGTACATTCAAGTGTGTCCTGGTGATGTCTTCTTGCTCGTCCGTCCCTTCACATTTACTCACTGAAATCAAACATGTGCCTCCCCACACTGACCTCTGTTTCTGTCAATGATGTTTTTATTCTCCTAGTCACCCTAATGAGAAACTCTGCAGTCCCATGCCTCCTTTTTCCATTTATCCCCTCCCTCTGTGCTCCAAGGTAATTTTACCTCCTAAGTATTTCTCACATCCATTTCTTCTACTTTATCCCCACTGCCACAGCCTTAGTCTAGACCCACAGGACTTCTCACTTGGATTTCTGTAATAACCGCCTAACAAGTCTCTCCGACACAGTTTGGGTCATCTACTCCTTCCTTAAAACTTCCATTTTATAAGCTTTTAAAACCGAAAAGCTGGGGCACCTGGGGAGCTCAGTTGGTTAAGCATCTGACTCTTGATTTCAGCTCAGGTCATGATCTCAGGATTCTGGGATCGAGCCCCCCATCAAGCCCTCCACCGAGCCCCACATCGAGCCTAGCATCAGGCTCACGCTAAGCGGGGAGTCTGCTTGAGATTCTCTCTCTCCCTGTCCCTCAGCCCCTCCCCCTGCTCGCTCTCTCTCCCTGAAAAAATAAAATCTTTTTAAAAAATAAATAAAATAAAACTGAAAAGCTGACCATGAGCATGGCAATCCCCTGCTTAAAACCCTTCAGTGGCTCCATACATAATAAAGTACATATCTCTTTAGGGCCTTTAAAGACCTGGCCCCTGCCTACTTCTCCAAATACAACTTTCTTTTTTTTTTTTTTTTAAGATTTTTATTTTTATTTATTTGAGAAAGAGAGAGAGTGAGCACGAGTTGAAGGAGGGGTAGAGGGAGAAGCGGACTCCCCACTGAGCAGGGAGCCTGATGCGGGGCTTCATCCCAGGACCTTGGGATCATGACCTGAGCCAAAAGCAGACACTTAACCGACTGAGCCACCCAGGCGCCCCAGAGTTTCCTTCTCTTTCCAGGCAAAGGCCATCCCTCTGGTGCCATCTGGGCATCAGAATTTTTCCCAGCTCTCCAGGTAATTCTGATGTGTATCCAAGCTTGAGAACCACTGCCACCATATATCTCTAACACTACACTGCATTTCAATCACTTTTTAGCATATTTGTCCTCCTTTCTAAACTCTAAGGTCTTTGAGGAAATAAAGTCTTACTCAATTTTGTAATCCTATGGAGAATAAATAAATGAATGAATGAATAAACCTTATAAGTGATATAAAAACACAAGTTTCCATTAATATTTATTTTTAAGTAGGCTTTACACCAAACGTGGGGCTTGGACTCAACCCTGAGATCAAGAGTTCCATGCTCTACCGACTGAGCCAGCCAGGGGCCCCTCCATTAATATTTTTGTTATAACCACATAAAGTTCTCTTTTGTAAAAATACGATACAATATTATCGTGTAAGAATGTAAAAATTGTCTTGCTGATTTAAACTAAATATTGTCACTAATAGTATAAAGAACATGATTGTCCTCACTGACAACTACCTCAATCTGCTCAAAGATACAGCCATAGTAATTCTAGCTTCCTGTAATAATTTGTCATAAAACCATTGTAGGTAAATTAATAAATCTCTTCAGAAGCTATTTATAATTCTAGCTCATCCTATTTTGTGGGGGATAGATTTACTATTGGCATGCAGCAACATTCCAGGGCCTGGTAGTAGACACAGAGTGCAATGAAGCCACCTAAAATTTTCTTTTTTAGATAGAACTTGATCCTGGCACTGAGGACAATTTATCCCCAGAGCAGCTTCCCTAGATGCCTTCACTACACCATCACATTCTTATCAACAGCTGCTTAGCTAAAAAGTCCCGAGGACAGCTCAGCCAGCCTAGCCCAAGGAACCCGAAGGTATTTCTGGGATTAGAAGAGAGATAGTTGAGAGACCATGGAAATAGAGGACATCTGTTGTCATTCCACAACAAAGAAGACACCAGAAAACTTGAGCCTTTCTCCTAGGTAGGAGTGCCTAACCATGATTTGGAGGTCTCTAGCCACGGGGAAATGTGAAGGTCTCACCTGGGCTGGGTCTGAGACGCTAATCTGCATCCTGCTTTGGCAGGGGTGTCCCATTAAAGGGTCCTCTCAAATCCTTTCACCCCATTTACCTAGACACGCATAGGGTATTTGTGGACCGGGACCATTACCCCTTTCTAAAAGAACAGATCCCTGAATATTTGACAAGGCCACACACTGGCAGCAAGAAAGTGCCTTGGTGTATGGGTAGTCAGAACAAGAAAGCCTGGGTTCAGAAGTAGTTGGAATACATATCAACAAACCCACACAGAAGCATAAGCTAAAGCTACAGACAGCCAGGAGGCTAGTTATTGGTCTCAGCCCTGGTCTAAGGAGGGCTGTTTGGATATAAAAACATTCTTCCTCTTTTCAGAACTTAAAGGGTGAGCATCTTGTTCTTCAAATGAAAGATCTATGGGGGTTGTTGATGGAATGAAATGGGCCTGGAGGGGTGTCTGGGTGGCTCAGTCGGTCAAGCGTCTGCCTTCGACTCAGGTCATGATCCCAGGGTCCTGGGATTGAGCCTCCATCGGGCTCCCTGCTCAGCAGGGAGCCTGCTTCTCCCCCGCACTCTGCCCCTGTGCCCCCCCACCCCATTCGTGCTCTCTCTCTCTCTCAAATACGTAAAAATCTTGAAAGAAAAGAAAGAAAGAGAAAGAAAGAAAGAAAGAAAGAAAGAAAGAAAGAAAGAAAGAAAGA